>NC_066592.1:5765000-5992500 GCF_905475345.1 Vespula vulgaris | reverse complement strand
TTGCTTCGGTGCATTCGCGAATTCGACGTTCCTTCGAGTAAAATATTATTTACGGGGGGAAACGTATAAATAAATATGCAACGATACGAGCAATCGTCGGCGAAAGGAGAGAAAAGAAAAGAAAAAGAAAAAGAAACGTAAGGAAACTAAAAGAGAATCGATTTACGGAATATCGATCGCGTTAGCGAGTAGCTCTCCCTCTAGCAGGTCAAATTTCTTGACGTTCGTGTGTGCGTGTATGTGTACGCGCGCTCGCGTATGATCCGTCCATATAATTGCCGGATAAGCACGTTCTCGATTGACTTATTCGAGAAGATACCTCGTTACAAAGAGGCCTCCTTTCGATCGTTTTTCTCCGACTCGAGCGTTATTATTCCGACAAACTTTCGAACTCGCATACCACGTCGGTTTTATCTCTCCTTCGTTTGATGCCTTATCGCTTAGCGTTCGTGATCTAACGCGCGAGACCACCACCAAGCCCGAAGAAATGATTTTATATCGCGTCGTTACGTTCGTCCGAGGCTGTTTCTCGCTTGATCAGCGAATTTTCGTCGATGTTATCGTACCAAACTCGGTACATACACTTTGCTTTCACGATATCAAAACAGTGCAGTCGCAACAACGATCGTCGAGTTTCAAGTTCGATATTATATCGATAAGAAAATACATTGAAAATTATTTCGCGAAGCTATGCCTTTATCTGATAATCGTTTACAAACGTGAGAGATGACTTTGAATTTGAAATAATCCTTTTCCCGGCGTTTCTAAGGACCCATGAACACCCATGATTATTTCTCATACCATTACGAATCTCTACGTACCCATCGACTTTTCTGCGGTTTCACGATGGTAAAAGGATACCAATATCCCCGGCCGACGAGTTTAAAATGTCTTTGGCACGAAGTCTCGTATTACCGCTAACCAAAATTCGCTTCGATCACATGCAAAAATTTCGTGCCACGTACGATCCCTTTCTTTTTCATCACATCGCGATCTTTATCGGAATAACGATCGCAAAGAATCTCTAGACTCGATCGATTCTTATTTCTTTTCTCTAGATATATATATACATATATATATACATATATATATATACCTCTATTACGTATATATATTATATGTATAATATATATGGGGATATATATATATATATTTCCCATCCAGTTTTGAGCGAATTTGTAGTCATTTATTTATAGGCGAAATTTTAGTAGATATAACAAGATTATCCAGAATTTATCCTATCGGTTGGCTTCGTGCAAACCTATTTGTGGTATGACTAAACCGTCCGGGAGATAAGATTATAAAGTCGCAGTTGTCGCCGATGTTTCTTGTCTAATGACCTCTGCAGGCGATACCGCGAGGTGGATATTTTTCTTGGTTTATATGATACAATTGCATTTTGCACGGACGAACGTAGGATATTAATCATGGTCCGAGGGAAAAAAAGAAACGCGAGGAAAGTATAAAAAAGAAACGGAACAAGCCAAATCAAAACAAAGCAACAAGAAAAAAACAAACAAGAAAAGAGAAACAAAACGAAAGATCAAAGGAACCATTTGGGACTACCGTATAGTCCCATATACGGTAGCTCGTACGTACCTATCTACGTAATGAAAACGTAATATCGTGCGAAAGTATTTAAACGGCTCACTTAAAACGTAGCCGATTAACAGCATGGCGGTTACGTCACACAGAGGCGTCCCGGCTGCCACGTCGACTACGTAGAGATGTCGATACGTGCCAAGTATATTCGTGTAAACTTTTATATATACTATATGTAGATATACTCTTGTACAGGATGCACAAAAACGGCCATCTTTTTTCGCGAGGTATATAATCCTCTCTCTTTCGTACTCTATGTAGGCGAGAAGAAGAGATCTTTGACCCGAGCAAGATCCGAAGTCGATCGGTAGCTAAACGCAGTTTCTTCGCCGAGGCCGCTGATCCTTTTGCCCGACTACTTGCTTTTCATTCTGACGGGAATGAGTTATAAACCTCACCCGTGTTGTCCCGGTAGGAAGAAACACGTAGTAGTACATCCACCAACACTGCTTTAGAGTCTTATTATCGTCATCGACGTCAGTGGAATGGTATCAACATCTACCATGGTGGACATCTCTCTCTCTCTCTCTCTCTCTCTCTCCGTGGATTCTTTCTAAAAATAAATCTTCGAAGACATGTAATGGGATAATAGAATAGAATTCTTCCTGGCAAGAAGCGCGAGACACAGAGGAGGACCAGGACCAGGACAGAAGGTATATAATCGAGACGCGAGTATACGCTCGAAAACTGGTTCCCTCTTTCGTACCTTCCACCCGTCGAAAAGAAATGTGCTTCGTGCCGCTGCTGCTGCTGTTGCTGCTGCTGCTGCTGTTGCTGCTGCTGCTGCTGCTCCTGCCGAAGCTGCCACTACCGCTGCTGCTGCTGCCTCGGCTGCTTGTCTCTCTTACGTTTCGTGTCGACCGACCGGTACGACGTCGACTTAAGTCATCTTTGCAGGAAGTGAATTCGTCGAGAAAGAGAGAAGGATATATATATATATATATATATATATATATATATATATGTATCATTCTTATTCCATTTTTATCTAACCAGAAGATTCAAGTTTGTAACGTGAACTCTCTACTTTACGCTTGTTCGATTAGATCATTTGTTCGTTCGAATGATTTATTTCTCTTCTTTCATTTCTTTCTTTCTTTCTTTCTTTCCCTTCTCTTTTTTTCAATTCATTATAAAAGTTATCCTCAACGAAGTATACGCGTATCTTCCGTAAAGTAGTTAAATTCGTTAAAGTCCATCTTTGAAAAAAGTCCTTGGATCATCGATCTAACTATCTTTCTTTTCGTGCCGAACGAATACTTCGTGCCAAAGACGGAGAAGAAGAAGAAGACGAAGAAGAAAAATACGAAGGAGAAGACGAAGGAGAAGATGAAGAAGAAGGAGGAGAAGAGGCTGCGGCCCTTTTGCACGAGGCTCGCTAGCAGATTGGACAGGACGGCTCCCTGCACGTTTGCTATTCGTGCGAGGGCCATGAACCCCGAACAGGTTGCCCCCTTGGACGTTCACCTTCTGTAGGAACACCGTTCCCCCTCCCTGCAACAGGCTTCTCGAAAACCTGGCTCGCTGGCCCTTCCTTGTGCTCCATCTCGTTCCAAGGACTCGTCCGTCTCTTTCCAACCCTCCTCACCTTCTCTTTCTCCCCATTTTTCTCCCCGTCCACGAAAGCTGGCCACCCTGACCCTGAGGACCTATGTCGCTTCTCTTCCCCACCGTACTCGGACCCCTCAACACACCTACCACCCGTTCGTGCGTACTATAGTCACGCTACACCGACGGTGTTAGATAATCCGACGCGTTAAAAATCTGTCGATCTTCTAAGAACACCTTTGAAGGTCTAAACACGATATAGGTACGACGTCACGATATATTATAAATTTTTTATTGAATATCTTAGATATCTCGTTGCTCGTATTATTTTTCGTTATTTTTCTTTTTCCTTTTTCTTTTCTTTCTTTCTTTCTTTCTTTCCTTGAAAAGTTTAACTTGCAAATTGTTGGAATAGATAAGTGGTTAGATTTGCGACATATATTTTTCGCTCTTCGAGAGGACGCTCTCCGGATACGGAAAATAGCATTACTTTGAAAAATATGCACGCTCGTGAGGCACGTAGGGGGAAAGTCGTTCGAATCGGTCGTAGAACGTTACTCGCTTCATCGGTTGGTTGCTGCTGGTCGATAAATTCTTTCCTACGTCGGTGACCTGTTTACGTAAAAGGAACTACCAACATTTGGAAAAAAGTTATTCTCTTAGCTACCCTTGTAGAAAATCGATGCCAAGCACGGTTATTATTGTCGAGAGAATTTTTAAACGTAGTTATACACATACATACAGGGTGAGCCTGAAGTTCTTAACTGATATTAACAATCATTGACTCTTTTTCGAAACTTTTTTTAAGGCTAATATGTTTTTTTTTCCTTTCTTTCTTTCACCTAGCCTAGCAATTTTATTAAAGAATTACATGCTCAACAATATTATACGTCGTTGCTACGATAGCAATCGGTGATTTGTTTTCTTTTTTTTCATTATTAAAATCGCAAGGTAGGTACGATTCGACCCGCGAATTTCGAAATCGTCGGCTTTGGATTTTTGCAACGACGAACGGAATGACGACACCGTTTTGGACGTAAAAACCGCTTTGAAAAGTTGCACCGATTTGCAGTATTCGCCGAACAAAGAAAGGACGAACCGGTCGAGCGCTATAGATGCGTCATCCGCCTAGAATGCAGCGTACATAGAAACGTCTTAGGCAACCGTGTGGCCGTTTCCTAGAGTTTCAATTACGCTGACGATATATCTCCGACGGACGATATCTTCCACGAGGAACTCGTCGAAACTCGATGAAACAATCGGCGTTCTGTTGCAACTCCACGAGATAATATACATCTTTCTCGAAATCTAATTTCGTTTGGTTCACAAATTATAATTCGATCATCGCCTCGAAGATCTTAGCGGAATCCAATTGTCTCGAATTTTTCTTTATCTTCTTTTTTTCTTTCTTTTTCTCTAAAAGTAAAAAAGATTGAAATAGATTTTTTTCCAACGTCACTTTACACTTTATTCGTTGGGCTCGTCGTAGCAATCACGATTCGAACGAATGGTCTATCCGAATATATATATATATATATATATAAAGAGAGAGAGAGAGAGAGTGAATAGAGAGATAGACACAAGGTGGATTTCAAATAACTACTCGTACCGATAGAAATTCTGTCTGACCGCACAAACGATATCCACTCGTAGAATCATTTGAATTTTACCGATCGCCCCGCTGCTCATTCCTCCTGACCTGGCTAATAAAAGTAACAATAGAAGGAACTTATTATTAGAGGGCACTCGAAGCTAAGAACGTTTCTCTTTAAACTTGCTCGAGGAAAATCGATCATTATAATATCGATTAACCTTAACTTAATCAATATGCAACGTGATACATTAATGAAGTCGAAGAAACTGGTATAAGTTTACAAAAATAATCTTTCATTAAATCGAACGACTTGTCTTTTTTTTTTTCTTCTTTTTCTTCCTTTCTTCTCTTTTACGACTATAATCTACGGAATTAATATAGATTAAATCATTGTGCGCTTTCTTTTTCTCTTTGGTCGCTTGGTTTTTTTTATTATAATACAATCTTCGAGAACGACGTATCCACTATCGTCGTTGCTTCGTCAATCGATTTGTCGTAATATCTCTCGTTGGTTTCTTGTTCTTCAAAAACTATTCACCTTTCACGATACATCGATAAAATCTTAGAATGATTCTATTCGTCAATATGATACATTTCGAAACAATGGCAACAACTAGAATAATAACAACAATGGAATTCGCTATATAACAACAAACAATTAGCAATAAACAAATGCAAGGAAAGAAAAAGAAGATGAAGAAGAAGGTCGAAAAATAAAGTGGACGCCTAACGCGAGAAAGCAGGAAGCGCTTCTCGCGCTCCTGCAATTTGCTCGATAAAAGGAGCAGCCTGGTCCCTAATTCGGTGCGTTACCTTCCAATTATATGCGGGTTCGTTCTAACGCATAATGAAGAAGCGGAAGTGCGTCCCCGTCCGTTCGTGATTCGAGGCAAGAGTTTTGCCGGGAGCCCGTCAGCCATGCAATGCCATATGAACATACACACGTACATACACATGCATATACGCACACGCACGTACACACATGCATACAAGTATGCGTATGTACTTGCTCGGCCCACGAAGCTCCGAAATAATAAATAAATTCACCGGCGAAAGCGGTACCGGATGTCCGACCAAAACTACACGTATGTATAACCGACGTCGATGCTAACGACGACGCAGCCCGTTGCATGCGGAAACGACAAAATATATATATATATATGTATATATATATATATACTTTTAAGTATACATATATATGCATATGCATAATGTATATATATATATATATATATGTATACTTGTGTATATATAAGTATATATTATATATTATATATATGTATATATGTATATATATGCTGTGTATATATATATATCAAAGATATATAATATATTATACAATATATTTCATATATATATATATTTAAAAAATATATATATATTAAAGATCTTATGATTATAATGAATACTATCTCCTTGCTTTTCTTATGTACACAAGTGGTCATAATGTAAAGACAGTTTAAAAACTTCATTCTGTATTTCTTTTTCGTTTTTTTTTTGCATCGTAAGATTAGATATTTCACGAAATATCTGCGAAAACAGTGACGTTCTATTCTATTGCGACGATGTTTTTCTTTCTTATTCTATCCTCGATCGAAATAAACGATGGAAGTTCTATACCAGACGAACTAGCGATGGGACACGGTGACTCGAGACATTTACCTGTTGTGATTGATTAGACAGATAGTTGTGGTATCTAAAAATTGAGATGATACGGGTTAGAGAAGCTAGGTGTGGTCGATCAGCGAACGGGCCGGCAAACTCTTCGAGGTCGACTCGATCGTTCGGAATCGTCGTCGATCGAAATGTTTCGCTCGATGACGCAAGGACACGGTTGGTTATGAAATCGGCGAAGCAAGGCCCATAGAGGCTACGCGATTTTTAGACTCGTTTGCAGATTTCGCGACACCGTTGCATAAATTACATACGTACATAATTCGGCCGTACATGTATATAAATATTCTCGTATGTATTTGTATACTTTGTACCGTCGATGTACTTACTTGTTACACGTATGTACATCAACAAAGATATTTTTTCGGAAGGAGAACGATAATTATATAAAAAAGTATTAAAAGTCTAAGTACGCTAATAAGAAGTAAAAATTTTCATTTTTACATCTTGCTCGTATATTCGACCGACAGAGAATTTTATCCAACGTAAAAGGGTGCTCGAAAACCGGAGTGTTTTTCGCTACACGTTAAACGCACTTGAACGCGATGCGGTGTATTAACGCGACGATTTATCCTGAGATTTCTCGTGCCGATAAAGTTACTTTCACCAGAAAAACCAGATAGCTTTCGCGATTTTCGTTTTAGAATGGACAACGGCTCGGTGCATACGTTAAACTCGTCGCAAGAGTTTACATGAACACCTGTCCTTTGGTCGTACGGACGTAAGGATATTATGAAAAATTAATCCGTAATATTATTATATATATATATATATATATATAAATATAAATATCTCATATGTATTTGTATACTTCGACCGTAATATTATTATATATATATATATATGTGCGTGTATATATATTTTTTTCTTTTTCTCTCTGCTTGTCTGTCTTTCTCCTCTCTATCTCTCTGTCTCTTCTTTATTTTTTATTTGAAGAATCAAGCGATGATAATCCTCTTACGATATCTTCTCCAATTTCTCGCGTAATTACGCGATATAAGTCATCGTCGTTTCTTCGTAAGAGAAACGATCAGTTCTCGTCTTGGCACGTCTAACTTCGAAGGAAAGGGGTTATCGTTTTCATTTTCGAACGATTCGCGATCGTCCGTTGACGATAAACTCGCGTTCGTGACTTTCTTAATCAATATACTCGTCGAATTTATTATTTAATACATATAGGAACTCTCTTTTCAACGTATTTCACGTATCCGCAGAAACGTTTCGCAAATTCGTCAAACACAATAAGTAAATTACGAAGAAAACGTCGTGCTCTTTATAATTACACAAATATTGGTAGTTCTCGAGGAAAGAATTCGGGTCATGATGATTGCACGTCCGAGAAAGAAGAGACCTTGGTATATAAACGACGAGACGTACTACTTTTTAAATACAATTATTTATTAGACTTCGATTTAATCTCTAAACCTATTCTCTCTTCTCGGCGAAGCTATTTCGGAAACGGTCACAGAGCTGAACAGAGTGCGGTTCTTTTTTTTTTTTTTCGTTCCTCTCCTCAAAGGATTTTCACTTATTCCAGAGGAAAAGATATTTTCACACGATAACCTCCTGGTGTTATAATCGCGATCAACTTTGCTCTACTTTCGATTATCTGATCGTTCGAGAACGTGGGGATCGGTTCTCCCTTTTTTTTTCTTTTTCAAGCGCAACCAAAGACTGAGTTATTATGCGCTTCCTTACGAATTTCGTCAAAAAGCTTTTGTTAAATATGCCATTACGTAGCGTGTTCGTTGAGCAAACAAATCCTGTATGCGTGCGTTTATGTGTGCTTATATGTGTGTGTGTGTGCGTGCATGTGTGTATTAATTATACGAATAGCCAGTAGGAGATAATTATAATTAGGACATATCTAACCATGAGTTCAATGTAAACGCAATTCGTGCTGCCTTAACGTATATATTCAATGTAACCTTTACGTTCGTGTACGTATCTATATAAGATCGTTACACTTCGAAAACGAGCGCCTTCAAAACGGAACGCCCCACGGCGTTCGTATTTATAAATAAAAAGGTACGACCAGGATGATAGCTTGTAATGCAAATCGCTGACCATGGAAATTCGTATTTAGTAATCGTTGTCGCACGATCACGACAATACTCTCGATTCCTGATGCTCGATTATGATGTTAATATCAATTTATCGTTACTTTATCGTTAACAACAGGTTATTTTCCTCTCGAACGGCGCCGATCGAACGCTTTGAGAACTCATCGACTACGTACGTGTGTTACCTATCTAAATACACGTATGTACGTTTGCTTTTAACGATGCACTTCACTCCTTTCCCACCCTCTCGCTAGACTCCCTCGTTGCCACCCACGATGCTTTTATTTTCATTTTCAGTAAATTCGTAAATACCTAACCGTAGGATGCAAGGAGAGGACACATGTGTTTTTTCATGTTGTACATAGGGATACCCCGAGTGGGACTCCTGCATAACGTATATCCGCGTCTAAGGTATGGGAGGGAGTGGTAAGGGATAGAGAGGAGAGGGTGAAAGCACGGCGTACATTAGAACGTTTCCACGTTTTCTCGGCTGCTCCAGGATGCATAGAATTTTTCAATAGAGACAAAGAAAAGCGCGTACGCGTTTGCGTACGGTCATGGCAAAGCATCCAGCGCATACTTGAAATTTCCCAAGTGTCAACACAATGTAGTTGGGTTTCTCTAAGTACTAGCTAGCTAGTCGAATCGCCGAGATCCGAGTTTTTCTTTTCTTCCTTTTCTCCTTTTTTTTTTCTTGTCAGTATTCCTTTGTTCTTTTATATTTTCTTTTTAAGAAGAACGAACAAAGTCGAGGAACGTAGACTCGATCATCGCTACGATAATCGCACACCTCTCTCTCTCTCTCTCTCTCTCTCTCTCGGCATAATGAAAGTTTGTTACCACTTGGCATTGAACTTAAATATAGAATAACGCGATAAGGTATTTGCAAGAAAACGATCGCGACGAATGATGACGCAGAATGTTCGATAGCTGAAAATTGGCATCGATTGAAAACGCTTTCTTTTTTTTTTTAATGATTTATCGACTCCCCCCCTCCTCTCTGTCTATCTCTCTATCTCTGTATCTCTCTCTTTCTCTCACTGTGTCTGTCTGAAGTAAAAAAGAAAAGAAATTTCGGGGGTGTCCAGCCAAGTCGAAAGTTCTCGCCAACTTGTCCCTCCATCGTTTTCCATCGTTCGACTTCCTTTCACCGGTTTCAACGGCGATACGCGAGCCTTCTCTCGCAGGACGCACGCGAGCCTCTAATTGTGAGCGTCCGTGTAACAATGAAATTCGTAGACCTTGGTACGCGCGGAACCGACCTCATCAAGATATACCTTTTATTACCCTCCACCCTCGTCTACTTCGCTCGCTAAACTCGCGTTACGCTGGAAATTAGATAATAAACAATTCGTGATTTCACGAGAAATTCGTATACATTTGTTCCGATGGGATAGAAAAAAAAGATAAAAATTATAATAACAACGACAATAATAATAATAATAATAATAGTAATAATAACAACAATAATAATAACAATAACAACAGCAATAATAATTTTAATCCGTTCTCCTTTTTCCAATTTTTTCTTTTTTTTCGTGCGTTCTAAACTCGTAACAATAATGAATCGAGCGAGACAATACGTCGATCGCTAATTACTCTCTTTCATTAACGTTATATTCTCGTACCTGTAGGAATCTTCGAAAGATCGAAAGCAGACAACAGCCATTATAATCATCCGGTGATCGAGCTCACCGGATTAGCCTGGGTTGCGTCGAACCCCTGGCGCGGATTCGGCATTCGATGCCGGCGATTTTACTCGCGCCACCCTCGATGCGAATGCGACTAGAGAGAGACAGAGAAAGAGAGAGAGAGAGAGAGAGACAGAAGGAAAGAGGGAGGGAGGAAGGGAGGTAGGTAGAGAGAATGCCTAAAACCGAATTTCGTCGTCCGGGTTATGCATATACCCTAGTCGATATTGCAATTAAATTCGTTGAGCTCGCGGAACACATCGGTCAAGGTAAACACGCGCGTTTTATTATTTGCACGACTACTTTGTTTGCGAAAATTACGTATTCGCGCGACGATCATTGTGCGACTGTTACCATCCTCACCCTCTCCCTGCCCCTCCTTTCTCTCTCTCCCTCTCTCTCTCTCTTTCTCTCTCTCTTACACACACATACGCTGAAAACGTTGTTGGGAATGAGTAGGAGGAAGGATCCGGACCCGTTGTTCCAATGTTTTTGCAGAGCGAGACCAAACGGCATGAACTAACAATTTCGTTTGTTACCACCCGGCCCGTAGTCTTGCTCCTGGCCGGCCGGGGCTGCCTGGGGTAGAAGAGGAGGGCCGCAAAATGGATAGAGCAAGATCGAAATGTTATTAATGCTGCGCCGCACCGTCGAGAGGTAAACAAAAATAATTAATATTTATCATCCGCGATTTCCGGCGGTACGGCCAATCGGAACGCAATATTCCCCGAAGCGAGACGGATCAACCGAAACGCCTGACACATATATTGCGATCTCGTTTGGTAGTAGTAGTAGTGACGACTACTGGTTGCTGTTGTTGCTACTGTTGCTGCAATCGCTGCCTGCTTTTGTCCTCGTCCTTTTTCATAAAAACCTCCGCATATTCGTAAAACGAATTTTCTCAACAGTTCTGTTTAACGACCATATCGATGGAGAATTTATATAGATTTATATATGTATATATATATATATATATGTATATACATCTACGTATCATTCGTTTGAATTGTTTATGTAAAAGACAATATAATATATCAAAGATTTGTTTGAAACTTTGCTATTGTTTTCAGACAATCGCTTACCTGACTGACCAATTCGTCGTGACCATAAGGACTCGATTGACGAAATTGGAAAGGACATGGACCCCGGACGTATCCCGTTCGGAAGGTCATCGTACGGTAGGTAAGATTTCTTGCGTCTTCGTTGACGTGAATGAGTATTATTATCTGCGATTTTATAGATGACAATTAGCGGTCACTTTATCGCGACGTAAATACTTACTTACTCCCGCTATGTTTAGTTTCGTATATGTCGAATCTATTGTTCGGACGAGTATATCTCAAAACATGCGATAGGACGGATTATTATGATCTAAAGTTCGTTCGTTGCTGTCAGTTCTTAACAATTTGAAAAATCTTATCTTTTATTTAAGCGAATGTCGCGATAAACGCAGATAAACCGTTTTAGACCTTTGAAAGTTTCCTTAATTCGCAACGATAACAAAGCGATTGTAAAAATCGAATTAATTGATTCTCGTACATGAAAAAAGAAAGAAGAAAAGAGAAAAGAGAAAAGAGGAGGAAAAAGAGAAAAGAAAAAAAAGAAAAGAAAAGAAAAGAAAACTAGAATTACCTATCTGATTTTTGGTAGGACGAGGAGTTGTCCTGCTAAGGCGTTGTTCGCGCCTTATCCGTTCGACTCGTAGATAGGAATCGCCGAAAAGTACGAAGACTCGTTCCGTTCCCAAACTCTTGTGGGAGAGTGCAAGACGGCAGGATGCAACGAAACAATCGCGTTCGGGAGGAAGAGTGGAAAAAGTCGGAGCGGGCTCACGAAGCCGTGACCGGGCGAGAGCCCGGGCCAAGCCAAAATTCTCAGCTCGAGAGAATTCGCTGGTCCGTCCGGTAGAATCGTATTCACGCTTCCGTGTCGTTCCTTTTGCTCGCGGTTTCGCTCGTCAAAGAACGACGTCGTCGTTCTCCTATCCTTCTTCTCCTCCTCTTCCTTCTTCTTCTTTTTCTTCTCCTCCTCCTCCTCCTTCTCCTCCATCTTCTTTTTCTTCCTCTTCTACGAACTCTAATTTACCTTCTTGATCCGGTCGTCGTCTTCCTCCAAATGAACTTGCGACGGAATATACGTAAGAATATACGAAAGAAACATAGAAAAAGTCGATGATACAATCAAAATAAACATAGGTAAGAATGAGTCTCTCACGGCGTACGAGAGTTTTCATTGAAATTGATAACATTGAAATTTCTCCGAAGCCAATACAAAACTTTTGATTCTCTCTCTCTCTCTCTCTCTCTCTCTCTCTCTGTCTTTCTCTCTCACTCTCTTTATCTTTTCTCACTCGCTCACTGCAAGGCAAGTTCAAGAACCTCTTAAATTAGGCGTAGTTTACGGGAGGCAAAAACCTTTCGGGCGAACGAGTCACGGCTATTTCTTTCTCAAATCAAACATTCTGGAAATAAAGTTTCGGCATCCTATGGTCGGCCTGCTCCGTGCACGCAATGCGCACGCAACGAGCGAGCCTACCCCGAGAGGAGCATGCAAACGTCTCGTGCAAGCAGCGGCTCGTGCAAGCGTCCTGTACGTTGTGTACGCTGAAAGCGTATGAGTGTGTGAGCCGAGCTCGACCGTAAACGAATACATCAGCTAAGAAGTGGTCACGAATTTTTTTGTCTTTTGAGATTTCGTCTTTATTTATATTATGATGTTAAACCATCTCATGACTCAAGCCCTCGAGTTTAACCTTCGCTTCATCCCTTGGTGTTTACAAAATGTTACGGATCGATGTATAGACTTTTTCGTAATGTTTTTCAAATTCGTATTTATGTATAAATCGCAATAAAGACGTTCAAGGTAAAATACAATTCGACCATATTGAAAAATACGTTCTGAACGATGTATTCTTTAATTCTATTCTTCTTGATACTACTTGATATAATAAAGATCCATTTAAATTGGAGAAGAACGTTCGAGGCAATACTAAAAAGTATTTCATTAAAATTCATTTTGTCTTGTGTAACCGTTAAAGAACGATTTGAGAAGAGTTCATTAACGAGTAGGAAATCAAAGGTAACTAAAAAAAGAAAAAAGAATAGGTATGGAGGAAGACACAACCGCCATAGTTAACGGGCGTTTGCTTAGGCGTTTTCCCGGGATCCTCGGGGAACAAGTTCGGGTTCTAAGTGGCTAAGCCAAGTCAACCGAAGGGGCAATGCACCGATGCCAATACAAGGAGAGGGGTGGGATGTAGTAGAGGTGGCGAGGGAGGGGTGGACCGAGGCGGCTCGTATCCGCGGGCAGGTGGTCCTCGGCTCAAAGAACTTTTGTCCGGCCGTTGATCCTCCTCTCGCAGAACGCGCGATGAGAAAGAAAGCTTCTTCTTCGAGTTGGCTCTTTTCGCCATAGAACGCGGATGGCAGGACAGTTTTGTCCGGGTGCAGAAAGAGGAGGATGGAGTATTACTCCATTGGTGAGAGAAAAAGAAACAAAGAGAAGAAAAAAGAAAGAAAAGAAAAGGAAAAGAGAGAAGGAGGGAGAGAGTAGAAGTAGGAAGGAGCAGCAGGATGGCAACGAGAGAGAGAGAGGGAGAGAAGGAGAGAGAGAGAGAGAGAGAGAGAGAGAGAGAGAGAGAGGAAGGATTTCGAACGGTGAAATGCCTTCGAAAACGAAAGAGGCGCGCCGAAATGGGCCGATTTCCGCGTGAAATTCGAAAGCGTGCAAGAGCCAACCAGGAGTTCTTCTCTTGTCTGAGAGTTGTGCTTTGAGAGGAGATTCTCTTTCTCTTTCTTTATCTCTCTCTCTCTCTCTCTCTCTCTCATACATAAACGCATACATTCACACAGTCTTTCTCTTTCAAATAACAGTCGAATGAAAGTCATGCTCGCTGTTGACAAGTAGAGAAAAGCGGAGAAGAAAAATTTGATCGGGGTTGCGTATACCTATCTATCTACCTACCTACCTACCTACCTACCTACCTACCTACCTACCTACCTACCTACCTACCTACCTACCTATCTGCCTTCCTACCTCTCTTCTCGAGAACGATCACTCGCGAAGCTCCCGTGCGAGCGTGGAACATCGATGTAAAAGAGAATGAGGGGAGAAAGGAGAAGATGAAGATAACGATCCTTCATCCCAATTTCTACGATTGCAACAATGTCTAGAAAGGTCTGCACGCCAGCGCGATTTTTTAACAGCCTAATCAGGCCCCAACGAATAAGCCCCCGAGGAGCTTTCTTCCTCGCAATCTTTCGTTCTAGTCGTTAGGTTAATTTCAGCGAAAATTTCGATACCTACGTGGATACCATCGTAGAGAAAGAGTCCCACGCTTCTTCCATATCTTTTTCTTTTTTTTCCTTCCTCTTTTCTTTCTTTCTTTCTTTCTTTCTGTTTTTTTCCTTTTTTATCTTCTTTCTTTCTTTCTTTCTTTTTTTTTTACACTTTACACCTTTTGCAAGGACTACGTCCGCGACGTAGATTTTCTCTCTCGGCGAAAGCGGCCAGCCCGGTGCTCAGCTTCTTTTGGTAAATTGCGTAACGATCGAGAAGCCAACTCGAAAGGAATTCCAATGGTGTAAAGGATCGATCGTTTTTGATCCAACGAATCTCCCCCTCCCTTTCTCTTTCTCTCTCTCTCTCTCTCTCTCTCTCTCTCTCTCTCTCTCTCTCTCTCTCTCTCTCTCTCTCTCTCTCACACGAACGATGACAAATCTTTTCTTTCATCGATACAAATATCGAACGAGTACCGAACGATCTTAAGTTTCTTAAAAAATCAATGGTAGAAAATCAGCTATGCTCCACTTGACTTTCGCGAAGAGAAATCTATTTTAAAAAGAAATTATATGAGAACGTCGAATCGTTTTCCGTAAGGATGAACGAAGAGGACGAAGAAAAGAAAGAGAAGAAGAAGTAGAAGAAGAAGAAGAAGAAGAAGAAGAAGAAGAAGAAGGAAAGAGAGCGGGACTTTGCCGCGATGTTGTAGTACGATGGCATCGTATTGCATCCACGAGTCGCTAGTAAGCGGACACGATTGCGCGACGACGAGAGGGAATAAGAAAAGGGGCTTTTGGAGGGGACCGGGAGGGGGAGAAGGAGCGATTGACAGAAGAGAGAGAGAGAGAGAGAGAGAGTAGAGAGAAAGAGTAGAGAGTGCAGAGAAGAAGGCTGTGGCGAGCGTGCGCGCACTCACGGAGGAAGGGAAATGGCCAAGAGAGAGGAGAGGAAAAGGGTCGCCACCGAAAACCGACTAGCGATTGCATTAAGTAGAAGAGGCACGATGATTCCGTGCGGGCGGTGGCAGCGGAGAGAAAGAGAGAGCGAGGGAGAGAGAGAGAGAGAGAGAGAGAGAGAGAAAGAGAGGGAGAAGAGTATGAAGAGTACGAGGAGATTGGAGTGGGGGTAGGGAGAGAGGGTCTAGAAATTAGGTTGTTGCACCGGGGAACGGGTGGGAGAAGCCCAAGGCCCTTGGTAACTTCCCCTACGTGAATTTAGGCCGTTGCACTTTTCGGACCCGATGGTGGGGACCCAAATAGGAGGAATGCAAGCTTGGTGGGGAGGGCCATGCCGCTGCAACGGCCGCCAGCACGAAGGGATAGTGCTTTTAGGTGCAGCCTCGAAACTTGGTAGAGGGGATTCTAGCAAAGACACAGGGCCGCAGCTAGTCCTCTTCGTCGTCGTCGTCGTCGTCGTTGTCGTCATCGTCCTCGTACGATTTACTAAATTTTATTTAACGATATCGCATACGTAATTACGTATATGAATGTTACTAGGTATTACACGTTTAAACGCGATTACGTAGCTTCGATTAGGAAGAAACTCGGTTAACAAAGTCATGCTCGTGCGATCGCACTTGGCATATATCTAAGTATTTAAAGATTCGAACGATTAGCCGTCGCTTCTTCTCAACTTACCGTTTAGCGACTAGCCGATACGACGATATATAGGTACGCGCATTAATAATGAAATACCTCGTCGACGTCTCGTATGGCTTCTTTCGTATTCCATTATTTGTTAATGCCATTCACGCTCGCGTCCGAGCCACGATAAACGTGACGCGACACGAAACAACACGAGACGGGCGTCTTATTACACGCGTGTATTAGTCGTGATTTTGCGATATATCGATTTGTATCCCGAGCCGCGATTTCTCGCGATCTCCATGCTTCTTACGACCTACCATTGACCACCCTACGCGTCCACCACCGATCGAACAGACTCAACGAACAAAGAACTCCAGGTGCGAATTTTATGCGATCAATCGTTATCGATCGTATCCTCTCGAACTAAGTTCGTTCGTGCGACGAAAATCGGTCTTCAATCCCTCTCCTTCTCTCTCTCTCTCTCTCTCTCTTTCTCTCTTTTCTCCGAGACGCAAAAAAGCCTTTCTATAAAAGAAGAATTTGAGAAGGTTCTCGTAAGTGCGAGGTTTGGTATAACGATCGTTTGAACGAAACCAAAAAAGAACTAACAAAACAAAAACGAAGAAACTACCGTGTACTTTCGACGATACGTGACGAGGGCAACGACAAGAAGATGGCTGCTCCGCCATACTGATGAGAGTGGGAGAGAAGGGCGGGGGGAGGGGGCCAAAAATTGAAGATCGCAACTTTGGTAGAAGAGAAAGAGAGAGAGAGAGAGAGAGAGAGAGAGAAAGAGCATAGCAAGATACTTCTACTACGTATGTTTCGTATAAGAAAGAGAAAGAGAGGCAGAGAAAGAAAGAGATAGAGAGATCGAAATTATCCAACGAGGAGGAGTCGACGCGTAACTAGGGGAAAGAAGAAGGCAAGGAAAGCGGCAGCAACCGGAGAGCGGAGAAGTAGAGAAGACAAACGCGAAGCGAGAGGAATAAATTGCATTTAGGCCGTTCCATCTAAAATAGGCTTGGCCCACGCATCCGCCCTTGTAACGATATAAATTAGATTATATCTATTACACGTTATCTGTGTCGAGAAAGAAAGAGTAACGGGCGTGTAACAGCGTGTATGACAAATGGTATAAATTTTAGGAAAAAAATTATTAGATCGAAGGAACGAGGCCGATGAAGAAAAAGAAAAAGAAGAAGAAGAAGAAGAAGAAGAAGAAGAAGAAGAAGAAGAAGAAGAAGAGGCTTCGATGTCATCGGAGATAGGTGATAAAAAAAAGAAATAGAAATAAAAAAAGAAAAAGAGAAACGAAAGAAACAAGAAAAAGAAAAGAGGAGAAGAGAAGAGAAAAGAAGAGAAGAGAAGAACGTAGAAAAACGAGAGAAAGAAAGGACGGAGGAGAAGTCAGTCGATGTTTGGTGAATTTGGTTAGAGCGATGGTAAGAGGAGTCATAGTGGAAACTCGAAGCCATTCGGATCGGCCGTCTCTCTCTTTCTATCTCTCTCTCTCTCTCTCTCTTTCTCTCTATCTTTCTCTTTCAGGCGTACATTGCGCGACGGGTGAGGCAGCAGTTAGAGGGACGGGAGGACCGTGTGGCACCGATGCATTTTGGGACTATTCCGTGGAGTTGGAGCGGTGGCTTGCTACGGGGCGGAGCCGGGAGGGGCACCGAGTCGCGGGGCCCTAGCAACGAGAGGAAGACGCCTAGCAACGCGTTCCTTCCTCTCACCCTCTCTCAGCGTTCTTCTCTCCTCTCCCTCGTCCAACCGAGTCTTCGTGTGTCAAGAGAGAGAAAGAGAGAGAGAAAGAAAGAGAGAGAGAGAGAGAGAGAGAGAGAGAGAGAGAAACGAGAACCTAGCATGCATTTTAGGCCCCGAGTCTGCAGCTTGGCCCGGCCATCGAGCCTCGAACGGGCCCATCGAGGAACGAAAGAAAGCAGTCGCACCGGACGGTGGTGGGGGGTAAGTAGGGTTCACAGAAGGTTTTCGACTCTCGCCCGCTTCGATCCTACCAACGGCGACTAGTTTCTTCAGTGGTTCGCAAATTTCCTTCTCTCTTTCTCTTTCTCTTTTTCTTTTTTCTCCCCATCTTTCTTTTCTCTTTCTTTCTTTTTCTATATAGGTATGTTCCTCTTATCTCTCGTTTTTTATTCTTCTTGTTTCTTTCTCTTTTTCTTTCTCTCTTTCCTTCTGTCTTTCATATTTCCCTTAAATGAGAATGATAGCGATCGTATACATAGTTAGCTCGTTATTATTAATCTTTTCGATCGAGTATTAAAGAGAATACGTGTTGAGAACGGTGTAGTTTTATCGACGCGATTATCCACGAATCCTCCTTTTTATTATGCTAAAATTCGTTCGGACATATCATACAAGGTAAAAGTATCGCATCGAACTTGTCTCCCCTCTCTTCCACCCTACTCCTCTCCCCCTTTTTCACGCGATCGGGGAAAAGCTTTTACTTGTAACTTTCATAATGTGCTAATGAAGTTTATTTAAAACGAGCGTAATAAAAACAGAGAGAGAGAGAGAGAGAGAGAGAGAGAATGACAGAGAGAGGCAGAAGTGAGAGGAAGAGACAGAGAGAGAACGAGAGAGTAGGATATAACGCAACATCACGTTAACTGTCTGCCGACATCAAGCTTAACGGCCGTTACCAAATTCAGCGATTTCCTGAAACGAACGTATTTTATATCCCATCGAAAAATAGTCGAAAATGACGTTGTTTCGCAAGCTTCGAAAAAAATAGGATTTATTTCGTCGTTGTCGTCATCATCGTCATCGTCGTCGTCGTCGTCGTCGTCGTCGTCGTCGTCGTCGTCGAAAGGGCGAGCTCGATAAACGTAACATTCGTGCATTCGCTCGACTGCATGCAGCGTCGAACTAATTGCTCACGCACGTCGTGCTAAAGCATGCACACACGTACCTTCGTACGTTAGTATATAGAGATCTGAAGAGAGAGAGACAGAGAAAGAGAGGGAGAGAGAGAGAGAGTACGCAACGCGTCTACACGCGACTCGGCCGTTATCTGAGATTCGTGCGGGGATAATTCGCACGATAAAACGTCGCAACACGTCGCAACGACATGAAAATAGTCCGGTAACCCTGACGAACTGCTTAACACCCCTTCGACGGGACAACATCGACCGAGAATTGATTCTTATTTTTCTCTTTTGTAAACCTTCTATGTTAAAAATGGATTTCTGAAAGTTCTATTCCCAATACGTTTTTTTTTATATTTCTCTGTTTTCTTCTGTCCGTCTTTCTTTCTCTCTTTCCCCTCACTCTCTTCTCTCTCTTCCTCTTTTTCCCTTTAATTATCGTCAGGTACGTGCTGCTTTCCTCTCACTCATTAATTTCATTTCGATAACGAGAAAAAAGGCAAAGTCCTAATTTGTAGTATGTTGGCAACGATTACATCGAACATACAGCTTACAACATTTATTTACACCATGTGAATAATAAAAATTCGAGGATTTATCGAAGGATCACGATGGTTCGCACCCGGTTCGTAAAGATATTCCATTTGGATTGTCGGTTTTACCACGTTCCTTCTTACGGAATACGATGTGCAAACGAACATCGAGATGTCCACGAATGGTAATCGTGCCATTTTACAGGACAGTATATAAACTTGCCTCGTACATGTCGTCTTGTCCTCTTCGTTTTATCTTTTTGATACATATGTAGATATGTGTACCACATCATCGCTACCGGATATCGTACATTACATATATTTCCACCTTTTATTATCGCTAAATTGAGAAATCGTTGAGAGAGCAAGGAAAAAATACGTTATAATAATTAATTCCACCTACATATATACAAGTAACAAAGTATTAAACGACGACGTCGCGAACCACCTGCGTTCATACGTCAGGATGTTCCCGAAGTCACTTATTTTATCCACCGACATTATCCAGTCCGAATCGAGCGTACTCTTAATTTTTTAGCCTCCGTACCGCGAGCAACGTCCGAAAGAAATGAAAAATACAACGGGTTAGAGATCGGGAATTCAGGATAATTTCTACGAAGTAAGTCGAGCTTGTCCGCTATAATTAAACATTTTTAACGAGTAACCTGCAATAGATATCGTTCGCTCTGTACATCTTATTAACGAGCGAGCTTATGAGAAGTTTTCATTTATAGGAACGTATGATCGTCATTGTATGTCGTTAAATACTAATACGTGCCGTTGGTAAACGGAGATACTAGTAAAATTTTCAGGATAATTTCGCGTAAAATTCGTAGATACAAAAGTGTGTCAAGAGAGTACATTGAACGGTATATTTTATGATCGGAAAACGAGAACAACGTTGCTGAGAGCGCTAGACTTGGAAGTAACTCGCGCGATATTTCTGCTATAAATAAGCTTTTATTCGTAAAGACACTTTCGAACGAGTACTTCGAACTCTGTTTCTTTGACAACTCGTTGTCACGCTATTTACGAAAATAATTAACGAAAGCGGAAGGTAGAGCGACGGATATCGAGCACTGACAACAAATATATCGAACGACGTTCGATTATTCGAAGGATCAATCGTCGATCTTTCGTCGTAGATACGACGACGAAAAATTGAGAGAACTCTTGTATATTCCAACGCGGCTCTCATCCATGTCGTAACTATCCTCGGTAAAACGAGGGATTAATTTACTTTTTTGCGGGCGACATCGTAATTAGTAGAGGCCTGAAACTCAGGAGTTTCCTTTTATTTTTCTTTCCTTCTTATTTTCTCCCGTCACCTACTCTCTCTCTCTCTCTCTCTCTCTCTCTCTCTCTCTCCTTCTCTCTTTCTCTTTTTCTTTTATTTTACTTGTCGGCTTACCGAGATAGCACTTAATTTATATCGTGACCCAGTTCGCTTTATCTTTGCAATGTTCTTCGTCGGATCGATAGGTACTATCGATCGGAATAATTCTCGTCTCGCTGACTTTCCGTTTCCTTTAATACGAAATGACGCTAACGGATTACGGATCACTCTTGAACGCGTTATCACCGTCGCAGACTATCCATACGAATCAGTACATCGGACCGTAAACGTACGGACGTTCTTCACCCTTCGTACTTGAGACAAATCAGAGCTTTGAAATCTTCGAGAAAATATCTAAGTCGATAGTATTTTATCTTTCGTTCTCGTAATCACCAGATACCCAATAGACAATTTGTCATCCCGTGTTCTCCGTTTCAGGATATTTTCTATTTCTAAGCAAGGGAACGTAAAATGAATACAACGGAGTTCTTCTATCTCGAATAATGCGAGATCGAGATGGGTAGATAAATGGTCATTCGTGACTGCTCATTGCCATGGTACGAAACAATCGCTCGAAAACGTGTCGATGAACGAACAGTCGACCGAGATGGTAACCGCAAGAGATCGTAAAAGGGTAAGAGGGAAGAGGAGATTGAGGAGATTCCTTTATGTTGCTCACCCCATTGATGGTAGTGCCCCGCGTAAATATCCACGTTGAGTGACGGACAAACTTTCCCCCTCCTTTCCCTTTTGTGCGGCCCTCCGCAGGGTGGCTTTCTCATTTCCTTCTCCGTTTATACCCCTGGCATCTGTGTTGTTGCTCTTACGTACTACATTCGTGCTCTCTCTCTCCCTCTTTCTCTCTTTCTTTCTCTCTCTCTTTCTCTCTTCCTCTCTTTATCTTTCTCTTCGTTTCTCTCTCTCTCTCTGTCTATCTATCGACCGTCTCGTTCGATTGTATCCACTCGAACTCGGTCTTTCGTGAAACAAGCTGCCCCCTTTCTTCCCTCGAGAAACCGATACTCGCGTAGGTGTCTTCTTGTAAGACTTACCTAAGTTGGAAACGACGCACTTTGCTGTCTCTCTCGATCGAATCCAACGCCGTCTTTTATCGAGCATTGATCATCGCCGTCTATTCGATTTCTCGAAAACGAACTTATCGGAATGCATTTTGAATTTGTTTTTTCCTTCTTCCTTTTTTATTTCTTTTTTATTACTATTATTAAAAATTGGAAAGGAAAGAGGGAAGTAATAACGTAGCTTGAATCGATTCCTACGGTATGAGAACGTTGTAGAATCAAGTTAAACGATAGTATAAAGCTTAACTATAATTTTCACTCAAATTGAGTGCAGTAATATTATCAAAAACATTGATTATACCGGGAGTAATCTTATAACCGCGTTATTACGAGTCGCTAATTAACGTTACTTCCAGTTAAATTAATTTTGCTTCTGGTTTACCATCAATCGGACCATAATAAGAGCTCAATGCTTTTTACAGATTTATTTCTCGAGAAAACTTGATCGTGAGGCGAAACGCAAATGCCAATGGAATATTTTTGATAGGAGATGAATATCCTCGGTCGAAAGGGATGCGTTAATCGCGAAACGAAGCGATTGCTTCGCGACATATCCGAAAGGCACGATACGTAGTTGAGAAAGAGAAGATACGACCGATACTTCCTTCCTTTATACTCCAGGGTCGTATAGATCTTTCCTGCTCTACTATCTTTTTCTTTCTTTCTTTCTTTCTTTCTTTCTTTCTTTCTTTCACTCTCTTACTCTTAACCTCCGGTGCTCGAGGATAGGTCGATTTTCCTCTCTTCTCTTCGGCATCTACTTATCTCCTTCTCGTAGGCTTCTCCTTCTCTCTTTCTCGAACGAAACGCGCCGGTCGTCCCCCACTCCTCTTTCTCCTCCACGGGGCGGCATCGCGGATCCTACGTAAGGAGGCCATATTTCATAAGACTCGTTGGTGCTCTCCTTCGGCCGCTTTCCTTTCCTCCTTGTCTTTCTTGCTCTCTTTCTCTCCGGAAGCAAGGAAAAGGTGAGAGAGAAAGAGAGATAGAAAGAGAGATAGAGAGAGATAGAGAGAGAGAGAGAGAGAGAGAGAGGGAGGCAGAGAAAGAGAGAAAGAGAGAGAACGAGTGAGAGAGATAGTCCCATACCCGCCACCGATAGAGTTTCTAGCAACGCTTGCGCGACCCATTCCCATCTCGTTTTCCCCATCCAATCCCATGGCCCCTGCCGCTGCTCAGTGCCGCTCAGTACTGCCAGCCGCCGATGTAATGTTTCTTTTATTGATTTTGCGGCGACCCGCGGAAATTACGCGGCCTATGGATGTATGCACGCCCCGATCCGCCGTCCCTCTCTTCCCTTCCACCTCATCCTCGGTCTCCTCCGCTCGACCGGCGCTCCGCCACCACCCACTCACTCATCGGGAGGAGAGCAGAGAGAACGAATGGGCTGAGGGGAGGGGTCCCTCGCGGAATGATAGGACAGCGCGAACCACACCAGGGTCCATGCTTTTCTCATCGTCCACATTGTTTCTAATCTTCCGAATGGCGTTTATACTTTTCTTTATTTTTCTTTATTTTTCTTTTTATCTTTTTCTTTTTCAGTTTTTTTGAGAGGAAAGAAAAAATTACAGAGAAAATTCGATATATATCGAGTAATTACTATTTAATAAGTTTTGAATAATATACGAGCACTTTGCGGTCTTTTTACCGGCACTATCAGGATCAAATTCGTTATCGTGCAAAACGTATATATGTATATGTGTGTGTATATATATATATATATATATACATATATATAGTTTGATTTAAAAGAACAATAGGAAAAATCCATACGTATAAATTGTCTAGATCCTTTAAGTGGATGTAGACGAGGAAACGAAACAATCGTATAAGCGGAGGCGCGAAAAGATAGCCAGTACTTCCGGCGGTCGACGTTGAGCGTCAAGAGCATCGGGCGTCGACGTCGATAGGTCAAGGACGCTCTCACGGTTCTCGAGGTCAGGTCGACAAATCACCCTTTCCGACGCAAACGTCCGTGAAAAAAAAGAGGGAAAGAGAAGGAAAGCGAAAAAGAAGAGAACGCGCGCGCAAAAGAGAAAGAGAGAGAGAGAGAGAGAGAAAGAGAAAGAGAGAAAGAGAGAGAACGGGAATGGAAGAGAAAGAGAGTGAGGGAATCCGACACCAGTCGGGTCCCTCGTTCATCGGCGCTCCCCTTCGACCCTAAAAAAAATACAAATCGTGCATCCAACCCTGACCACCCTCCTCCACTGGTTCCATCAGCCACGAGATTACGTGACTCGCCTTCGAGTATCGCTAACGCGATATTCAACGTCTAATCGATGCTTCTATCTCGATTGATTATCGCAAAATTTTCATCGAAGAATCGATAGCAAAAGACGAATTTAGATAGACCCACCACGAGTCGTAGATATACCGAGTCGATCTCGAATCCTTTACCGGGCCACCAACTTCCCGCCTTTTTCCTGCCTATCTCCGTATTTATTTTCTTTCTTTTTCTCTTTTTTACTCTTTCTCGTTCTCTTTTGCGTGTCCCTGAAAATCCGTAGGCGAGAATACGCGCGTAACCTACTCGAGGTAAGTGCGAAAGAGATGGTAGATTGTGACAATGAACGCGGGGAAAGGGAAAATCGTGAAAAAAAAGTGAGAGCCATAGAAAGAGATACAGCTAATGGACGCATACGAATATCATCGGTTGGATGAACGTACGTACGTACGTACCTACGTATGTACCTACGTTTGTACGTACTGACGGAAGACCGTAGGAAAAGAGAAAGAGAAATAGAGAGAGAAAGAGAAAAAGAGACAGAAAGAGAGAGAAAGAGAGAGAGAGAGAGAGAGAGAGAGAGAGAGAGAGAGAGAATGAGTGAGCGAGAAAGAGAACGTGTGATAGGAGAGAGGAGGTGGAGAAGGTGGTCCGACCACGTGTGTCGGTGCGTGATGCTGTCGGCGTTGGTGCTCCAGGCGTACGTGACTCTCGTTTTCGCCGGGTGCCGTATAGAAAGCGAAAACGCTTCTACCTACATTTCGCCCATTCACGCAGAGAGGCCGTGCCACGGCAAGGGGTTGCAGGGGGTCGAGGAGGAAGCGGGAGGCAGAGGGGAAGGTTCGCTGGCGCCGCCACGCCGTTCGGGGAATAAAAAACGAAGAAAGCGAGGAAAAAGTGTAGGAAAAGGGAAAAAGCGGGACGATGCCAACGCCGACTACCGACTGCTTTTTCTCTTTTTCTATCTCCCTCGGTCTCCTTTTTCTCTCTTACTCTCTTTATCAGTCGCGAGGAAAAGAGAACACGTGATATTTCCATCGCTTTTCCACTAACGTTAGAGCACACAGATAATATCGTGCTCGTAGTTGCGTGCACGAGCGCGCATTTTCTCTCTCTCTCTCTCTCTCTCTTTTGCTCTCTAACTCTCTCTCTCTGTCTTTCTCTCTCTCTCTTTCTCTTTTTCTCTCTCAGAGGGGAATTGCGAAAAAGGGTGTGGGTCGCTCGCGAGTAGTTTGCGGAGGGAAAGAGCGACGGAGACGGAAGACGCGCAACGCGACGGCGATCGAGCGGATAGCGTTAGTGCAAAAGAGAAAGAGAGAGAGAAAGAGAGGGAAAGAGACTACGAGCGGGAGAGCAAAAGAGAGAAAGCGCGGGACGAGGGCGGTAGACCGCGGGGTAAAAAGGGTGGCCAGGGGCTGGAACGAGCGGGAGGTGGATGAGTTCGTTGCCAGGGATGAAGTGCGTAGGTATTGATCTATTTAAAGCCTAGAGTTCCAAACGAGGTCCTTATTAAAAAGCGGAATGAAACAAGGGGCGCCCCGCCGTCCGCCACCCGCCGGCCCTAGTTTGTACTTATCTCCCTCGTTGCCTTTTCCTTTCTCTCTCTTTCTCTATCCCTCTCTCTTTCTCTCTCTCTCTCGCTCTCTCTGTATCTATCTCTATCTCGCTTTTTCGCTCGTACGCTCGCTCGCTCTTTCACCCTTCTCACTCCATATCTCCTTCTCCTTCTCGCGTACTTACCGTTTCAGGGGTACTCCGTATAGGAGGGAAGAAAAGTTATGTAGCGAGTATCGTACGCGCCTCCTTCGGCCCTTTGCACCTTTCTCGAGTGTCTGCCGACCCTGTCGAGAATCTCGCGGGGGTGCTGCGTAGGTCTTGTCTAAAGCGATTCGTCTTTACCGGATTTCTCCACATCATTCCGTTCGCGTCGACTCTCCTCCTTCTCTTTCTCTCTCTTTCTCCCTCACACGTTCTCTCTTTGTTTATCCCTTTTTTTTTCTTTCTTCCTATTTGTTTCACTCCTTCTCTTTCGCTTCTACTCTTTCTTTTTTTCTTCTCGACGAGATACAAATTAAAGCCGCCATCGTTTTCTCTATCTTTCTTTTTATCTTCATCTCTCTCTTTTTCTCCTAGAGGAAATTATGAAATGCGTAAGGAGGTGGACGAGATAATGACGGCCGCGTCGTGGCAAGCTAACAATTAGAAATTTTAACGAGGCTCCGCCCGTAAATCGGAAAACAAGCGAACGCTGACTCCGAGACGACGCGAAACCGATGCGACGAAGAATATAATTTTTACAAGGGAAACAAAGCCACCGAGAGAAATAATATGTTGTGAGCTGTAGCTTTTAACCCGGAGCGTTGTACGCGTGTAAATTCATACACATACCTACGTAAATATATACATAGATATCTACATACATACATACATACGTTACTACGTTTAATCATTCGAGATTTCGAATCGACGAAAAACACGATTGGAAATTTAATGGGCATAAATATCATCTCGCAAAGCCAGACCGAGGGTCGTGCGAATTTTTTATTTTAATGCGTATCTCTATCTCTTTTCTCTCTCTCTCTCTCTCTCTCTCTCTCTCCCTCTCTCTCTACCCGGAAAATATAAAGCATTTTATTATAAATCCACCGTTTATTTCATGCCCGGCTATCGTTACGCTCTCTCGATTCACGACAAATTGATATTGCCGTAATACATACGTATCGAGATACAAAAGTATGGTGAATATCGACGATAATATCTCAATACAGTATAACGTTAAAATCGGGAAACCAAAAAACGGAAAAAAGAGAGAGAGAGAGACGTGCACACAGAGACAGAGAAAGAGAAAAAAAAAACAACGAGAGAGAAAGATAGAGAAAAAGGGAGAAAAAAAAAGGAATAATCATACAAAATTTCGTAATACAAGGAAAGCGTTAAAATATAGGTACAACGTGTCCTGCACGGAACGAGAAAGGTAGCCGAAGCAAAAATGAGTCTGTGGTAAAGTTGTGTCGCGCACACAAATCGCTTTCCGAGTCGGCCTAGGCTAGCTCCATCTTTCTCTCTCTCTCTTTCTCTCTCTCTCTCTCTCCCTTTTTCCATCTATCTCACTCAGCCTCTCTTACTCTATCTCTCTATCTCTCTATCTATCTCTCTCCCTCTCTCTATCTCTCTATCCGTCTCTCTCTCCCTTTACCGCTCTCTTCCTTTCTCGCTCTACCATTCCCTTTCCCCGTACTCCCTCTCCATCTATCCCTTCCGCCCGCGTTAGATATAAAATCCGCGATTTTAAAGCATTTTAGTATCGATCCACGTTTTTAGTACTAGACGCATGGCTTCCCCCTTCGATGCTCGGTAGCGGGGATGTACCTGGACCGCGTTGGTGGGAGATTCACCATGTCCCCACCTCCTCATCTTCCTCCGTCATCCCCCCGCGTATACTCTTTCGCGTGGTTGTTCGGTCGGGGCGGTGCGTAGTTATACGGGGTGTATAAGTGCGTAAATACATAATAAAATTGGCGCGCCGAGAGACATAGAGGCGGAACTCCGACTCCTATAATTTTATCGACGTTCGACCGGCGCTAATTTTTACAACGATACATTTATCAGCGCCGTCGGCTCGATTTTGCATCAGAGAATTGTAGCATGGGATATTCCTACCTATCTACTCTGTATCCTCTCTCGCTCTCTTTTTCCCCCCTCTCTCTCTCTCTCTCTCTCTTTTTCTCTTTTATTTTGTTTTTAACTCGTCCTTGCCGATAACGCGTCAGCATTATTCCAACGATTCGCGTTAAAATATTTTTAGCGTAGAACCTCGTTCGCGCTTTGTATCCTATATACCTCCCCTCTCTCTCTCTCTTTCTCTCTCTCTCTCTCTCTCTCTCTCTGTCTCTTTCTTTCTCGTAGAGAACGCAAATATCTTACCTGCAAATTTTATCGTTGTCAGTTTTCGTATCGCATGAATCCGTATCGTTGACTTTTCCCACCCCTCATCATCTTTTTCTCCCTTTTTCTTTTTCTTGTTTTCCTTTTTAATTTTTTCTCTTCTTTTTTTACTTTTTCTTCTCGACGAATCGCAGACTAAATATTTGTAGAGAGTACGTCGACGAGAGGTTACTTACTTACTATACATACTCGCGTACAAACGAGCAAGCGCTACGTTGAGACTACGCATAAATTTTTAATTAATCGAGATCACTTATCGTCCATAAATTACACATCTTGGGAATTGCGAGTTATAATGTATACGGCTTCTAGGTGCCGGAGTTGCGACTCGTACGAGAACTCTTCAATGTTGAAAGTACTCCGACGTAAAAGTCCTCGTGTACTTCCCGTACACGCGTCTCCGCTGGCACGAAAAGTACTGGCCTTCGTGCCTTCTTGATTTTATCGAAAGTCTCGTAGAACGATTTAGAGTTAGCTCGTTTCAAAGGGACTTGACTTATCCGCGGATAAACGCGAACCGAGTCACCTCCGTGGAAGCGTTTCTCGAACGAGGGAAGTCGAAATCGGCCGTTCTCGAGAGACTAAGCACGAAAGGAGCGGACAAGATTTTTACGTGGCTAGCATGCATTTACGCACTGGAATACACACGATACGTGGCACCCTTACCGATGTCCGGCTGGCTCTCCACGTAGCTTTTCTACCCTTCCTTTTCTGCACGCGCTGCTGACTGTCGAGCGCTAGGCTCCCCCTGGCCTGATTTTCTCTATTAATAGCGAAACGTCGCTTATCCTGTCTCTCCTGATACTTTCGAAGGGAAGGAAGAACGTCAACGAATAGCGCGTGGACTCTCGATGACAAATTTCTCGACGATCGTATTACTATTTTATAAAAGTTCCGATAGAAAATATAATCTAATCGAGTTAATATCACGCGTGAACGCAAAAAATCGCCCTCGAAACTTACGAGTATAGTGTTACTTGTCTTTAGTTCTACGTAATAGACGAAATACATTCGTTTACCCGCACTCGAAACACGCTCGCTACTTCGTAGAAATCTTTTAGTAATGCTCTATTGGAAGAAAGTAAATTGGCACGAGTCAAATGATATTCCTCGAACTTGTTAGACCATCTTGAATTAGGTCGGCGTATCACGCGAACCTTCCTTCGTCGTTATTATTGGTAATAAGGAACGTATAAATTTTCAATTCTTTCGCGATATTATATATATATGTATATGTTATATATATATGTATTTTCTTTTAATTTCTTTTTTAATTTCCTTTTTGCTAAACGACCTGTCCACTTTCGTTAACTTTGAATGTTACATATAATATCGACGTAGATACGTTAAAGAATTCGTCAATCGTAAACGTGCAACGCGTTCGAGAATAGCTTTGATCAAGCACGTCGGTCTAAATCGACGCACAAAGGCAAATCGTGCGTATCTTTCATCGCAGAGACTACTCGAAACGAGATGCTGCCAGTGGCCGTGAGCGTGATTCTTTCTTTATCGGCTTCGTGACCACGCGATGCACACTTCCCGTTCGGAAGGGATTTCAAAAGGGATCGCCCAGAGGAAAAGCTTGAGTTATCGTAGAAAACGTCGATCGGACCATGCGCGTCTAGATGAATGTATCACGTAAAAATGGATTTGTTGCCTTTTATTCGACCTTTCCAACCTCGAATTTTGTTCTCTTCGCGTTCGTTCGTACGTTTCGAGAGTACGCTCGATTTCTCCCTTTCGTTTCTCCGTTTTTTTTCTTTTTTTTTAATGCTAACTCTCTCCTCTCTCTCTCTCTCTCTCCCTCTTCGTTTCTCTGTTTTCCTCTTTCCCTCGTACCACTTTCGGTAGCACGACGACACGTGCGTGCGAAAACGCAAAAACTACGATCATCCGTTTGACCTCGGTAAACAAATTTTTTTCTCTTTTATTATTTTTTTCCCTTCCTTTTTCCTGTTTTTATGTTAACCAAGATCGTTGAGTCGACGATCCCACAATTTAAAAAGCTCTACGTGTCAAACGTCATCGCTTGAAGCAAACTGACTGAAAGGAGGCTAACGAAATACGAGAAATCCGAAAAGCTCGATAACGTTTTTCGACTATATTTACTACATAATATCTATTTTTACGTATATCTTGGGTCATGAATGCTATCTTTTGTTCGACAAAATATCTTGAATCGCAAAATGCTTTTAACTCTTTAGAGCTAAAAATGTATAAATGCAATTTCGCGCTTATTAATATTGCAGGATCTTTCTCGCAACGGCAATGGCCTCCCAACCGTTTTTTCCCGGCGGGTTGCGTTTCGATTTAACTGAAATATTGCAAAATCTGCCGTATTTAATTGATCGCGGAGAGAGATTACAGGTAGGTACTTCGCGATTAATAACTTTTACAATCGCTCTCTCTCTCTCTCTCTCTCTCTTTCTCTCTCATGCGAGCGAACGCGCGCGCGCGACTACGTAAAAAATTACCGGAGTTGTAGGAGGAATAAAATAACGCGAACGTACACAGATCAATTACGCATCGGGTCCATCCCCCACCTACCTAGATATGTATCCATACATACGTACACGTACGTTATATATATATATATATATATATATCTAAATACGCGATAAAAATTTATATTATCGCGTGTACAACAATCACGGATATCTCCGTCCGCGTCTCCGCATCGGGAAACGTCAACGCGATTGCATTCGTAATTATTGGATGATGCACCATGTTATTTCCGCTCTTCTCTCGGCTCTTCGTTACACCGATTCTTCCCTATTGAAATTGCACGTATCCGGGGAGTAGATAGTATAGATACATACATATGTACGTACGTACGTACATAAATACGCTATCCGTGTGTATATCTCGTCGAGAAAAGGGAAAAGGAAAAAGGAAGAGAAGACTCGCCGTTCCCGCTCGTACCTAAAGACATTGCCAACCGCAACGACTCATGCTTCTACCCCGAGAGTCATTTACCAAGTAGTTACGAGGATCTTCCATGGGCTTTTCGTTCGTTTATTCTCGATCCGAAGAAAGTATCGTTCAGTGATTATCTATCTCTCGGACATAACGACGAATGTGATTCTTCGATGGTTGTTGCGCCCACTCGGATGCTCCTTCGATAGGAGACGAGTATCGTTGATCCGACAAAATATAAAAGCGCCGACATAGAAAGTAAAAGAAAGAGAGAAAGAGAAAGGAGGAGAGTGAAAGAAAGAGAGAAGGAAAAAGAGAGAAAGAGAGAGATAGATATATATAGAGAGAGAGAGAAGGAAAGAGAGAGAAAGAGAGAAATAGAGAAAGAGAAAGAGAGAGAAAGAGAGAGAGCTCGGCAACGCCGGTGTGCTCATGCATAATTCAATCAGAGTTAGACTAGAAACGTCAATACAGCTCGCAGATTATTTCTTTTCCCGGGCTGCTGCGCTCTCTCGCTCGCGTCCTCCCTCTTTCTCTCCAGCCATCCTCTTTCCCTCTTCGTTTTGCTCTCCTTCTCGCCCTCTCTCTTTCTCTATTTCTCTCCTCTTCGCTCTCTACACCATTCCGGCCTCGATCGGAGTGAGCGAGAGAGAGAGGGAGGAGTGGCAGTGGTGGCAGTAAAAGGGAGAGAGCGAGAAGGGAAGAGTAGCTTTCTCCTTCTGGCGCTCGGAGAAAGAAAGAGAAAGAGAGAGAGAAAGAGAGAACAGAGTCAGTCTCACTCTTTAGCCACCCTCTTTCGCCACTCTCTTTCGCTCCCTCGTCCATCCCCACCGGTCTTCTTTTATATTTTAATCAACTAATTCTGCGCAATGCGTACATTTATTGCGCCCTTTCGGCCGCAGTCACCGTCCACCCCTCTCTCTTTCTCTCTCTCTCTCTCACTCACTCGCTCACTCACTCACACACCCAACCCCACGTCTGCACCCCCTTCGACCCGCCGACCACTCCCTCTCTTCAACCACCTCCTCATCCTCCTCATCTACCATCTCCTCCTCCTCCCCCTCCGCCCTCCGTCGACCATTCCGCGTTTTAATTGCGAATCTCATCTCGGCGCTGATTCGATGGGATTTTTTCGCTGCCGGCCAATGGGAACGATCGCGACCGCTGCCAGCTTTTGGCAAAGTCAATTTTTCGTCGCGCTCCTTTTCCTCCCACCTTTCTTCCTTTCTTCCTTCCTTCCTTCCTTCCTTCCTTTCTTCCTTCCTTCCTTCCTTCCTTCCTTCCTTCCTTCCTTCCTTCCTTTCTTCCTTCCTTCCTATTCTCTCGCAAGTTTTTATCCTCCCTTTCTCTCTCTCTCCCTCTCTCTTTTTCGCTCTCTTTAATTCTCACTTAGTTAGTTTCTCTCTCCTTTCTTATTCTTTATCATCGTGATACGTTTCGTCATCTCCCGGGAAAGATCTCCCGTTCTTTCGTATTTCCCGCGCAAGAAACTCCGACGACCGCAAGTCAAAAACGACCTTTGACACAGTTTCGCTACCGGAGGATCTCTCGATCATTGGAAAATCGGATGAAATTGAGCTCGTATTCCGCTCTCCAACGCTCAACCAATACTCACCCCTGTACACTCTCGCTCTCTCTTTCTCTCTATGTATGTGTGTGTGTGTGTGTATAGCTTTCTCTCTCGGATACCAATGTAATCACGACGAAACGATACGCGCGACGAAACCAGAGTTCAGGATAAAGTGCACGAGAAAAGAGAAGGAAAAAGCGCGTACGTTTCACATACCGACTAACTATAAGTTAATTGTCGCAAACTCTGCAACTTCTTCGTTAAATATTTTCTATTTTGTACTTTTTTCTCCATTCTCTTTCTGTATATATATATATATATATATATATATATATATATATATATATATGTATATATATACCTTTTTTTTTTCGGGCACATTTTTTCCAACCCGACGTTCCATCGGAATTTTTCAGCCGCTGAAGTTAAGTTGTTTATTATTCGTGAAACGACGCGAGAGGAATGAAACGAAATAAAATAAACAAGAGATAAAGTGAACAAGAGAAACATAGAGAGAGAGAGAGAGAGAGAGAGAGAGAGAGAGAGAGATGAGAAGGTGAAAACACGCGCTTAATTGGTAATAGACATTAACGTTGCACGTACGCGAGAGAAGCTAGGTATCGTGCGTGGTCGCGTTTAACGAGTTTTCTCATGTAAAAAAAAAAAAAAATGAAAAAAAGGAGAAGAGTGAGAGTGAGACAGAGAGCGAGAGGGAGAGAGAGAGAGAGAGAGAAATAAAAAGAGAAAAAGGAAGCAAAAGCGCACGATGCCGAGAGTAACGCGCGTTTAATAAACTTTCAAGTTAACGGAGCTATCGCTAGTCTTTACGGTCGACGTTGTTAATGAATACGTCATCTTCGTATCGTCTTCGTTATCATAAGTAATAAGCCGTTTCGATCTTCAGCATCCATCTCGTATTCCCTCTTTCTTTCTCTCTCTTTCTTTCTCCCATATCCTTCCTAAGAGTCGTACGCACACAGTTTACGGTTCTCTTTCCCTCTTTCTAAGATTTCCTTTGAACTCAACATCGCGATCCATCGGTCAATCCTTTCCATCCCTTTCGATATGTACCCTCTCTCTTACGCTCGAGAGAACGAGCACGTTACTCGTTTCGCGTAGGAATCCTACCCAGAAGAGGGAAAGAAAAAAATATTGCATTACCTTCTACGCTAATAGTTTCCTTTGATGGGCCATCAGCGCTTGCCTTTAATCTAGGCGGCCACAAAGAAACCTCCGTCTCTCTCTGTTTCTCTTCTATCTATCCTCGTGCTATCTCGTTTCTTTCCCTTGTCGCGCTTCTACACCGTCTTTTTCGATAGAACGAGTAGAATAGTGAGCGCAGGCTGCGGGGGGTAGTGAGCGGAGTGTAGGGTGAGCTGGGGTGGGGTGGGGAGAGGATAAGGGAGGAGATGGGGATTAACGAAAGAGAAAAAGAGAAGGGAAGAGGAAATGGATAGGGTACCGCACGCATCGGTCGTGTTCTGTGACGTGGCACGTACGCAGTTGCGGTAGCGAACGCACCAACGATAGTGGCAGTAAAAGAGAAAAGAGAAAAGGAGAAAGAGTAAAAAGAGAGAAAAAGAGAAAGAGAGTTATCGCGTAGGTCGTCGTCGACCAGCAGCGAAGGGTAGCTGGGCCGAAGGGGAAAAAGAGAAAGGAAGAGAGAGAAAGAGAGAGAGAGAGAGAGAGGAAAGAGATAGAAAAAGACAGAATCGTTCTAAAAATGCGAATTCGCCTCGACACCGCGATCCTCTATGTTTTACACAGTCGAAGGTCTGTTCTCCTCTTTTTCGCGTGCCTCGCCTTCTCCACTTCCGTCATTCAGCCTCGGCACCCTCTCTTTGCCTCGCTAACTCTTTTTCTCTCTCTTTTTCTCTATCTCTATCTCCCTCTGTCTTTCTGTTTCTCCGATCCTCTCGCGCGATGCTCCGACTCTCTCTCTCTCTGTCTCTGTCTCTGTCTCTGTCTCTGTCTCTCTCTCTGTCCCTCTTCTTTTCCTTCCCTCCGGCACGAGGCTTCCCTCCTTTTCTCCCTTAACCAAGCGACTACCTTTGGCTTCGAGCAAAGAGGAAATGAAAGCGAAACTGTTCGGAGCGGTGCTCTCACCCTCTTTCGTACGCTCGCTCGCTCTCCAATACCTTCTCTCTACCTACGCAACCACATCGAAAGAGGAAGAGAGAGAAAGAGACAGATAGAGCAAGTGGCGTTTGTATCTGTGTTCGTGCGTACGCGCACTTCTCCGTTGTCCCCCTTTTCCTCCTCGTCGGGCACCATTCCCCCTCGTGCCACCCTTCTAATTTTTCCACCCCTTTCACTAAAATTAAAATCAATAGTAGCACCACGTGCCTGGGGACCCTGCCAGAAACACCGCGCCGCCCTCGACAGCCGCCACCGCCACCACCACCGCCTCCCTTCGATCCCTCAAACTGCTTTAAAATAGTGCCCTCTACGTCCTCGATTATCCTCGATTTTTATATCCACCGCGTTCTCAAAACGATGTACTCTAATCGATACATACATCTATCCATACATATTCCTCGAGAGTCAACGCGGAATACATCGAATATTCGAATAAATCGGCCTCGGGTCGGGTTGAAAGTCATAGATTTAAAGAGTAGACTTTCGTAACTGTTACTCGCGAAACTCGTAGAAAAATGCGCGATCATACTTTACAAATCCGTCTTAAATTGATCTAGTATCAGAGTCAGAGTAGGCGCGAATCGCAACGATCGGTAGTAAGCCGGTTCGCTAGCCGGTTCGCACGGCCCGTTGAATTAACCCTTCGTCACGGATAATCGAGGTAACTCGTGTCGTGAACCGGAAGCGGAAGCCCTCCATCGAGGGCTGAGCCTCCCTCCTCGAAGTGTCGGACGAGTAACAGGTAAGGTTCAATCCGCGGTTAAAGCATACAGGTGGCCGAACACGCTATCCTTTTACGCGTACGTGTGCGTCCTCCTATACACGTGTTAGTGTCTACGTATAGAAGCATTCGAGAAGCGTAAACTCGTGTGTTTGCGAAGTGGGACGAGGGAGGAGGGCGAAGGACGAGGGAAACCCTGCGGAGAGGAGAAAGTCGGATAAGGAGCGACGATCTTCTCGTTTCGTTTTGGTCCTGTTGCCGAGGCGGACCCATCGAAAGTACCACCCTCCCACTCTCCTTAAACACATCCACATCGACCTCCCTTCTCGAACGTACCTACGCTGGGATTCAACCGAAGGGGTGGAGAAGACATCGAGCGAACAGAATTCGTTCTCCTCCCTTAAGATCGGCAACCTCGTTTGTCCTGTTTGTAAACAGAACGTCCACTATAGGGAGAAGTTACAGGAAGGGCTAATTTTTCTTTCACGATTACGGGGACCCATGGAAATAGTGAAACGTACAAGTTACGTAATCATCGTAATATTCATTATATATTGAAGGTAATGGACGTTCTCGGAATAAAAAAAAGATTTCTCATATACATATATATATATAGAGAGAGAGAGAGAGAGAAAGAGAGTAAGAAAGAGAGAAAGAGAGAAAGCTCGAGATTTAAATCGCGATCTTTGTTCGTAAAGTTTCTTTGATCGGAAAACGTAGAAAGGGAATAAGGATAAAGGGAGGAAAAAGGGGTTGGACGCGTGCGCGCAGACGCACCGCGCGACTCTAAGTGGAAGGCTTCGCTTCTAATTCATATCTTCACTTTTAAGCCTAAAAGCAACGTACACCGCTTTTAGCCTTAAAAGTGAGACAAGAATAAGGGGGTTAGATTTCAAACGCCGTGCACGCAGGAGAAGTACTCTCGTTGGCTGCACGAGTGCACTTGCGGTACTTCTAAATGAAACTTCTCCGAAAGTGTGCAAAGCGCCGTATATTTCAGCATGCATTTTCTAAAGGGTAGCGCATATTTTTCCTCTATGAACGTTATCCTCTTTTCGTACATTGTCGTTCGGATCGTCTTGCGCTCTTTCTTTCTTTTTCTCTATCTATCTCCATCTCTCTCTCTCTCTCTCTCTCTCTTCTCTGTCTCTCTCTTTCATTCCCTCTTTTTTTCGCGAAGAGCATTATCGCTCCGAAGGGAACAAATAATTCGCAGAAAATGCTAGAGTAGCGAGATAAAGCGAATTCTCGGTCGAGAGTGTAACAACGTGTGTCTCGTGTGACGATTGAACGTCGAGCGACTCGATGCAACCAGAGGAAGGAGAGAGAAAGAGAGAGAGAAAGAGAGAGGGAGGGAGATAGAGAGAGAGAGAGAAAGAGAGAGAGAGAGAGAGAGAGAGAGAGAGACTCGGATCGTCGAACTTCCGACTTAGATACGAAGCGAACGGTGACACGTTTGCTCGATAATACAGGCTCGATGTGTCGATATCACGGTCACGGTTCATCGTAACTGTTGCGCTTCGTTAATAAGGTCAATTAGAATAATGGACACGAAGCGTGATTCAAAACTGCGTAAGGGCGTAGGGTTGTTATCGGCGAGCGTGCGAGAATAATGATTACGCGTAAATTCGAGCACCGTACGATTTAGTTTACATAACGTATGAGAGATCATCAACGAGTGGATAAAAAAAAAATAGAAAAAAGAAAAAAAGAAAAAATAACAAAACAAAACAAAACAAAAAAGGAAGTAGAAAAATATATCGAAACGTATAGCGACGATAAAATGTTCGTTGAAAATAAACAATGGGTCGTGACTTTTATACGTCCTGTTATTTCATGACTCTCAACGAGATCTATCTGTATCGAATTCTAAATCTCTGCGGTCTCGCGCTTTAGAATCTTTCGAAAAATAATTCACATTAGAAGACTAACAAACCTAATCAATATAATCGTCCTAATACATGTTCCCGCAAACTTTGCAAGATTATTCTACGCTACTATACGAATGATCATAATTAATAATACTAATGATGACAATACAAATAATAAAAATGAACAAAACAAAATAAATAAAACAGAGAAAACAAAACGAAAGAAAAACGATAGAACGACATTGCAACCAAAGTGAGAAGCGGAAGATTGAATGACGAGGAAGAGGAGGGAAAGAAAAAAAAAGGAAAAAATGGAGGGGAGGAAAAAAAGAAAAAGAGAAAAGTGCTCCTCGATAAGCGTCCGCGACTATCTCGCGCGCAGTAATAAAACGCGTGGGCGCCAACAGTAAAAGCGGGATGGAACGTGGCATCGGTTTGATGTTACAAGAAAATGTAACCGTTGCCCCGCGGCCCGTACTTTTCAACTGCCCTCCCAACTTTCCTCTCTCACCCTCCTTCATCTCTTCTTCCTTCTCTTCTACGTTACCACCTTCTCCCTCTTCTCCCTTTCTGCCCTCTACGGCATAGTGAAACTTCGTGGCAGCCCCACTGCCCTCGCTCTTTCTCCCTCTTCCGTACACACTCTCTCTCTCTCTCTCTCTCTCTCTCTCTCTCTCTCTCTCTTTCTCTCTCATACTCCCCTCTGCCCACCACCCTTCAGCCGTGTATATTCCTGGATACAAGCGCGCTGCCCCCACCAACGTCGTCGTCACATCGCGATGGTGGTATTGATTTAAAAGTACATTCGTGTTTTCATAATGCTGTATCTGTACCGAGAGCCAAGCACTCCCCTCGGCCTCCCCCCCTTTTCCCGCCCTCCTTGCTTCCCTCGAACCACCACTTTCCTTCCTTCCTTCTTACTCTCTTTCTCTTCTCCTCCCTTAACCGTACGATCCCTACCACTACCACCCGTACCGGCCGTGCAAAGATACAACTAGGAATCCCATCCCCCTTTTTCTACCTCTTCCATCCGACTATCAAGAATCGCACAGACGGCACAATCGAATCTGCGCTAATCCGTTCGCCCGATAACTCGATGCTCGCAGATTGACCGCGTAAAAGAGAGAAAGAGAGAGAACGAGAAAGAGAGAGATAGAGATAAAGAGTATCGATGTTTCTACGTTCAACGTGAATTTTACATAGACCCCCCCAACGTCGATGAACGTCGACCAATCTTTTCAAATCGAGTAACGATCTTGCGTAACGAGACTATTTCGTTAGAATTAGGAAGAAAATTGAGGGGGGAATGATTTCCTACGTATGCAAATCTCGATTTAACCAAGTACTTCGATTGTCCCTGTAATAATTAATTTTTAAAAGAGGAAATGGTAGATACTGAAAAATTTGTGGAGAATTTGAAGTGGCAACAAAAAGATATATGTAGAAACACGTTTGAAACCGGTTTTCGATCCGGTGAATCGAGGGTAAGTCAGTGACAGATTGTATTACGTGCTCGAATGGACACCTTGTAAATTTATTATTACTAATCATTCGTTCATCGAACAGAAGAGCGAAAAAGTTCTTTTTCGATTTGTTGAACGTTCGTCATTTTACCAATAGGAGAATCGTTGAACGGGAACTCGGAAACGGTAACGAGATAGATTAACGGCTATGATATTCAAGTCTCGCTAGATCCCGATGCAAAACACTTTAACTTGATAAACAATCAGGATAAATAGATCTCTTCGAACGAATAGATTCAACTATTTAAAATCTAGTCGAACAAAAAGATTAAGAAATTAAGGAATTACTATCGCGTTATCCCGAAGGATAAAATCGTATTTTAAAAGCAAAATAATTAATGAATTTCTATTTTTGGAAAGTATTACGCGCACTTAGAAAATGTAGGAAATAAAAAATTATCATAGAAATTAGTAAAAGAAAAATTCAAATAAAGCGAGAGAAGAAGACCGATACGTGCATATGTAAAGATAGGTATCTTCGTCCGTATCTATATATACATAAACATATATGTGTGTGCGCGTGTGTGTATATGTATCTATAGATATTTATAGATATATAGATACCGAGTTTCGAGAGTTTATCGGCGCTCGTCTTACTTCGCGAGAGAGCACCTGCTCGTTTTTTGCAATCGGCTTTAATAAACAGCAATTACGGACCTGCATGCTGCTCCCCTCGGCTGCGTCCCTCTTTCTACTCGACGTGCCGCTTTTATTCGCTTGACTTTCGTGCTGCGACAAATAAATGTTGCAATCACGAGAAATCGACGAACGCAGTTCGGAAAGATCCAGCAGGCAAGATTATACAACGGATAGTACCGCGAGAGAGATGTATTATCTTGAGAAACATTGACGGCCGTTAAGTAATAGACGTTAACTGTACTGTGGGACATATAATAGATCAAATATATGAAACTTTCTAATCATCGTTCATAAACATAAAAGAATATTCGAATTTGACATCCGCTCGGCGATCGAGAAAAGGGTGAGAAAGAGAGAGAGAGAAATAGGGAAAGAGAGAGAGCAGTCGTTCGGCAGCCCCTCCCTTGTATGATCAAGGAGGGTTGTTCGTTGCTGGGCATTGGTGCTCCCGGAGTGGCGGAAAAATGGTGGGGATGTATGGGCGGTTTTTACTATTGATTACCGAATTAAAAACGCGCATGCATAATTCAGTGATATTGTCGACTTACAGATATTCGCGCGGAGAGTCGCCACCGTCGGTTTTAAAACAACCCCTTTTGGAATTTGATGATCCATCGTCAGATGGAGCTTTCCTAGTGTATTTCCAACCCCTCGATAGATGACGCCTGTGGACGTCGAAACTAAACGGAGATACTTAACTACCCTGTAAACTACTCTTTCGATCGTGAGGATGAAGGGTGTGACATAGAAGAGGGTTGATTTTATCCGAACAGTAATGTTACCGACATGGAGATACCGTTTGTAGTTAAACTCGAAGTATAACGTGATAATAACAAGACATTGGTCTGTCTTTTTGTCTCTCTCTCTCTCTCTCTCTCTCTCTCTCGCTCTCTCTTTCTGTCCTTCTCTCTCTTTTTTCTTGTTACTTTTTACCATAGAAAAGCATTACTCTGTTCGCGCAGCTAAACGTAGTCGTTCGTATCGTTCTTTTCAAAGCGACTCGTTACGGGAACGAAGCAAAGAATTCGTACGAGAGAACGTGCCCTCGGGACAAATACTTGGCGAATTCTAAGGCTACCTCGTGCGAGGAAAGGTGAATACCGTGACCTGCCATGCCGTACGCTGTTTTGGCGACGGGCCAGATGTTACGCCAAACTATCTGGCCCATTCTCCGCTAACTACTTCTTGTTTTTTTCCCCTTCTTTTTTCTCTTTTTTTTTCTTTCTTCCTTCTTCATTCTTCTTTCTTCTTCCGTGAGTTGATCGCTCCGTTCGCTAATTTAAAAAAATATAACGTAGGGATAGCTTATTTTGGAAAGGATTGGGACACGATAATCGGTATATATGGACGTACCCGTTTTTGGAGTTACTCTCCAAATGAAACGTGTGCTTGTATTTGGCCGGAGGAAAAAAAAATCGAATGTCGTATGTGCAAGTCCCTCTCTCTCTCTCTCTCTCTCTCTCTCTCTCTCTCTCTCTCTCTCTCTCTCTCTCTCTCTCTCTGTTTCTCTTTAATCTTCTTGCTTTTCTTTCGCTCTCGATCGTTCAACGACACCCAAGAAAGCTGGCGCGACGGGTGCAACGCGCGATAAGGATATGAAACGTAGGGAATGAAATGCCAGAGAGGTTTCGTACGTGTCACCGCGACTGACGCGTGGCCAACGATCGGTATTATTATGGAGAAACCGAAAATGACGAGGCGGTGCCGGGCCCGCTCTGGCCAACGCACCTTTCTTATCCTTTCTTTTCCTCTCTTTCTTTTTCTTTTTCTGTCTGTCTGTCTCTCTGTCTGTCTGTCTGTCTGTCCGTCCGTCCGTCCGTCCGTCCATCCGTCTATCTGTCTGTCCCTTTCTCTCTCGACTCTCCAATGTTATCGCTCGTACTCCCGAAGAAACGATCTTGTGCGAACGCGATTTATTTCTTCCGTAGAAAGAAGCTTAGGAGAAAAGGGAAAGAAGAAACGTTCGACGGCACTCAAACGAAACTGCTAAAACGTGGATGGAATTTATCTCGACGATCGTTCGCTCTTGCAAATTTTTGTATTCTTTTTTTAATTTTTTTTAGTTTTCCCCCCCTCTCTCTCTCTCTCTCTCTCTTTGTTTCTTATTTCCATTTCTTCGATTCCGATAGTGACACGGATGTTAACGGACGTTCACGGGCACACTTTGTCTTTTCCTTATTATATAATAGTTTACAACAATCGTTATAAAATGCAACGGGGAAAAGTTAGCCTCGAATCGTTTGACGCTTCTTCTGCAAAATCAGGTTATGGAAATGAACGAACCGCGTATGCATCCGCGACGTGGCCGCATTAAAGAGCTATTGAATTCAAAGTAAATCACTTAGCATTGACTTTACTAAGCGGGCTCAAGCTTTTTCTTCCTCTTGATTATTAAACAACCCGATACGTTCTAAAATATTTGATTCGCGTTCGCGTAATGTCTACTGCGTTGTGTCGTTCTTATTCGACATTGAAAAATATTTAGAACGAAGGTATTTATACGTACCTATACGTACGTGTGTACATACCGCATAAATACCGAAATAAATAGAAACAGAACAGAAAGACCGAAGATAATCTCAAGGAGAGATCTCTGAAGCGATGAAAAACACGTTAGTCACGTGCCGCTTGGCTAGACGCGGCCTAGACTTACGTTAGACGGCATGTTTATTAGATGGCATGCTTAGGTCAAGGTTGCTACGGTCGAAGAACGGCAACCAGTCACGCTAGTTTCCAACACACGTTAGAATAAACGTAAACCTTCACCTGCTGCCACGTCTACTATTTTACAAATGTCGTCGAAACCATGAATAATTTTCTATATAATTATATAAATACGTGTTATTTTATATTAATGTAATCTTATTAATAACTAAATTCTCAACTCTCGTTTCAACGTTCAACGAGCTGACCTAACGCGTATACGCATGAACGTATAACATTGTAACGTTTCCGGGAGCACGCAGAAAGACTATTAAACGTTATCCTTTGACATCTCGCCGAGCTAGAGAAATTCGGCAAAAGTCAAAAGGACAATTGTATACGACCGCCTTTCCTCGCTACGAACGATGGGACATACATAGGTTTTGCATAACGAGGTCGTTGGTATTCGCTTGTCTTTGTCTACCATCGCGACTTTCGGAAAGGAAATACCTCTTGTTCTTGTTCTTTTTTTCTTTCCTTGTTTTTTAATTTCTTTTTTATCTCTCCGTTTCGTTTTATCCTTCCGGTGACACTTTTATTCCTTTTTCTAAGCCATAATTTGGGCTTGGTCGATAAAAAAGAAAAGGGCATCGATTAGAAGGAAATAAAAAAAGGAAAGAAAAGAAAAGAAAAATCGATCGAAGATCGACGAGTCGCAAAAAAGTCAAAACTCTTAGGACGTATTTCGTCTCGTTCTATTTGACGAAACTAAGGGAAAAGAGAACAGCCAATAGAAAGAGCGGAAGATGGGCGAACGAGCGAACGAACGACGAGCGAACGAGCGTGCGCGCGCGCGCGCACACGTTTTCGTACGGTCGTCTCTCCGTGGTGGACCCGTGCCAAAGGCTACTGACCCTGACCCAAGGGGCATTGCTCCTATATGGTGCGTCTCTCCGTTCCTTTTCTGTTAGATCGGCACACCGAGCCGCAAGTTAGTCACGATGATGATGAGGTAGTACCTACCATCCGGAGATGTTCGATAGAAAAATCAACCTTGGATCTTCCCACTCGCATTATTATTTCGTTTATAAATGTTTATAAATGTTTCCGATTATTATTTCGTTCGAAAATATTTCTTCCGTTCCATCTGTTTCTCTCTCTGTCTCACTTTTTTTTACTCTTACTTTCGAAACAGCTAACTAAGTGCACGTAAAGGAATGTATTGTATGACGAATGATTAACATATAAATGTTAATAATGTTAATAATATACAACATAATAATAATATACAATATAAAACGCAAAGAGATATTAAAATCGTAGAGTGAATTTTGATCGTCGTATTATACGCATTTGTTACACTCTGTTTGTTAAATTAATGTCAGTATCAGATAGACTCTGAGCTATCGAGGATACGCTTCGAATAGAGGGTGAGTCGAGTTCGCATATCGAATAAAATGAAAGGGGCAGTAATCCTCGAGTGAAGAAACTCGAAGGAAAATGCACAAATCTGATAAACGATCAAAAGTTTCCCGTCACAACCAACTACAAAGTATAGAAGATTTAAAAGGCTCTCGTGTGAACACGCGAGGCGCCATGAAAAAACCAAAGGCAAAGGGCTCTTCCTGTTGTTTTTAATTAGATTTCACGAATAGCCTTATCCATCTACGGTATCTCAAGTACCATGAGAGAAGTGGAAATAAACCGGATGGACGTGTCCTTATCCGAGTTCTCGACGTTAAGGCGGTCGAAACGTACGAGTCAAAATTCGCGAATAAAAATCGGCAAGCTTAGATGTACAGCGAATTGAAACATTAACGGGTCACGTCTAAGCAACAACGTTACACGACGTGCATCGATTGTTACAATCGCTAACGGTATGCGCCAAATTCAAAAGTCAGCCTGTTCCACGTAACATCATTCCATTTAATACATGATATTATCAAAAAATATGTAACAAGAAAATGGAACGTGCGATAAGATTGAAACGTAATTTACTCGTTTACATTAAAATTACTTCGTAACCTCTAATGAACGCCTGTTATGAACTTAGATTGAAGTGAAAGAAGAAAAAAAAAGAAACGGGAATGGGGGGAGAGAGAGAGAGGAAGAGGGAGAGAGAGAAAGAGATCGTTTCGTTCCGTTCCGTTCCGTAAAAGGATCGACTAAGGTCCGTTCCTCTCGTATCTTCGTTCGCGAGAACTCATCCCATCCTCTCGATCCCTCAGCCAACACCCCCTCTGCCCCGATCACCCTCCCCTTCAGCGAGCATCACGAGAACGCGTACTACGGCCAACGAGAAAAGGATACCACGTAGACGAGTTTTGCCGGTGTCCCATATTCCAGGCCTTTCACCTTTGCTTCGCATCGACGGTTCGAAACTTCCAAGACGATGCTCGGCCGGTCTTAGGTGTGCAATATTTTGCGAACTCGTTCTGCTCAAACGAGATTGAACCGAATCCGAGGACGGACTAAACCCGAATGAACGTAAAGCATTATTTGCGATCGAAGCGAACGTATATACAAATCCTAAGATAAAGGTAATGATATTTCTAAGAAAAGAAAAACGTAAATATTTCCTTACTGTTTTTCTATGTTAACGTGTTTCTAAGAAAAATACGTATCGTAACCTCGAACTCAATTACAAAGTAACAATAGAGAACGTTCGGAAGAGATAAACTCGGTGTAGGTAAATATTTACGTCGCCAGTGGAGTGGGAGCAATCATCGCCGCAATGAACGATAATATTTTTTTAAGTTAAAAAATGATGGACCATTTGTTCGATAGATAATAACGAGCGTTAGATACCAGTATGGATACACGGTGAAGAGTTCTTTTGTCATCCACATCATCGTCATTCGGAGATTACAGCGAGAGGTTGCAGACGGTCAAGCCACGACGTCGCCGAACGCTCGGCAGATATTTGCTCGCTCTAATTCGGCCTTGAGTCTAATACTCGTCATTGACCAGTGGTCGTAGACCTCGGCGAACGTTCGTTTCGCGAGAGCCTCGTTCGCCGGTTAGAAGAAACCACAGAACGGACGACGTTCCAATATGTATGTATGTATGTACGTATGTGTGTATGTACCTACTTAGATACTGATATATACATACATACATATATACCTACGTTATACATATATGCTAAAAGAATAACAGCCGAGCCAGTTCTGCGCTACCTGCCGTTCGTTTGTTCATTCGTTTGAGAAAGACAGAGAGAGAGAGAGAGAGAGAGAGAGAGACTTATCGAAACGACGAGACCATTTTTCCTCCCTTTGTATCGGATCCTTCTCGATCTTTTTCTCAACGGTCCGTGGACGGTCAACGTTTAATCTCGAAAACAATGGATCGTCTTTCAAGAACGTACAATCTATTCAAGATCGAAGAGGTCTTCTTCTTCTTTGCCAAAACGCGTACGTTTCGTTTATCTTTTTCTGTGATGACGCAGAGAGTTGGCAAGAAAGAGAAAGAGAGAGGTCATCGGAGCACTTCCATTTTGGCGAACAAAGTGGAGGATCTGCCGACTCTGAGGACAAATAGTTTTCTCGCCCACTCGTGGCGAACACGTAGGCAGCTCGGCGTTGTCGTCGACGCTAGTTCAAGGTTCCTATCACAGACGGAAGTCTGGCCAGCTGTCTCTCTCTCTCTCTCTCTCTCTCTTTCTCTGTCTCTTTCTTTCTTTCTGTCTCTAGTGTGTCTCGAATATCATTAGCCGAGCACGAAGGCCAGGAAGAAGGGTGGAAGGGGAGGTGTTGGAGGTGGTGCGTTGGAAATGAAGGAGAGGAGAGGAGAACCGACGGTGGCTCCTCAAACTACTCTTCTCACTCTGTACTCGCGCACTCGTCGACTCGTTGGGACATAAAGAGACGCCTTGTCCGTGTTTCGGCGGGCGCGATAGCGCGTTAGACGACGTCTGCACGGTAACATAGGTTAGTGACACGACGAAGGTCACCGGTAGAGAGGATTACGATAGAGAGAACGAGAGAGAGAGAAGCCCAAGCTCTCGCGATTCTCGTAGGCAACGCACGCGCGTTAGAGAACGCGACGACGCAACGACGCCCGGAGAGCGTATTTAGAAAGCGCGAGATCGCAAGATCACCGGGCGTGGCGATCGAATGCAGATGTCGATTACGATGTTAAAGATACGATCTCGAGCTTTTTTACATCTCTCGTCGGGAGAATGTTTGCAGAAAATTTATCCTCCTCTTTCGGCATCGTTCGAGTTTTCTCTAAGGACAAAAGATAAAACAGAGAAAAAAGGAAAAGAAAAGAAAAAGAAAAGAATTTCCAAGGCTTGGAATTAATGACGTCATTTGTAAACGTCTTCGCTGTAAACGTCTTTCGCTTCGAAGAAAGATATACGTGTACGATTATCTATACCTCGATATATGTATGTAGTATCTACCACTTTAAATTAATCGATTGCGAATTAATCGCGCAAATGAAACGAAAAATAAATGAAGCGTTCTTATTTGTGATAACGACATCCGGAGCTAGACATTACTCATGTGGCTTCTTTTCCATTGCCTCTACTCGAGGCGTGTACCCTTCTAATCGAGTCCTTTTTGTCTTTTGTTAGCAGGTAACAGACGGTGGAAGGACATTCTTCGTCTAGGACTAGACACCGTTAGATCTTCCAGACGGTTGGAACGTCGGAAAGAGAGAGGGAAAAAGAGAAAGACAGAGAGAAAGAAAGAGAGAAAGCGAGAAAGAATAGACGGCCTTGGTTGCTCGATCGAAGAAGACTAACTTTATCTGTCGATTTTTATCAACAAACATTTTATTTATTACCCGTAAAATAAATTTAAAGTTACGTTTGTCTCTTCGGTGTATTATAATTTCATAAGACGATATAACGATTATCATTTTCATGTATTTGTAAGAGCATATTGGTTTTTATCCAAACACACGCATATACTATACCAGCAAAGTAATAAACGTCGAGAAGTATCGCGATAAAAGGCGCGCGCAGGCAGCGGGCTGCTATTAGAAAGAGTCTCGTCGATGTTGCCAGAAGGCCTTAATTCGCCTGCAAATTATGTACGTCGACGGAGAAACGTTGGCGACGCATTAAAATCATTTTAACGACGCGCTCCTTTTCTACATCTTTTGTTCGGGGCAGCCAAGGTCGACGACATAAGCGCGTGTGCGCTCGTACACTCAACACTCGCACGATCAAACACTCGCACGTACACGCGCTCTCATAGCGATAGAGAAAAGAGAGAAAGAGAGAAAGAGAGAGAAGGGAGTCGAGCATTATTTCGTAATTCGGATTACACTGTGAGACCGTTAGGAGTTACAGACGGTCAAAGCACGGCAAAGACGTCGTCGCTGAAAGATAGGACGTGGAGGATTCTAGCAACCTTGACTTTTCGTTCCTAACGCTCTTACAACACGCGTTTGAATCTTCGAGGCTCCTTATTATTCCGAACGGATTGCGCAACGCGACGTCCTTTCGATTTTGGCGCGCCGAGAAAAAACGAGTCGCGTCGACTCGCTCCACCGGAAGTCTATCTATCGAAACGAGTTTTCGTTTTTCTTTCTTTTTTCTTTCCTTTTTTTTGTTTTGTTTTGGATTTTTTGTTATTTATATCTTCTTCTTTTTTATAACGCTCACAGAAATGACCGTAACTATTCTAACTCTTACGTGAGGTCATCGTGAAATTGTTTCATCGTCATATCGTGGATCATAGAAAAAGAAAAAGAGAAAACAAAAAAGAACAGAAATAAATTCTTTAATCCATTCGAGTGAAATTCATTACGGAGCACGTGCATTCGATCGAGAAAAGCATCGAAAGTCACGTAATCGCGTTAGAATCATTTTCTCTTTTTTAAATACGTATGTATTCTCATATCGAGGGATAAATTTAATTTTTTTTTTCTTTTGAAAACTACTCGACAAACTCGCGCTGCTGCTAGTTTCACGCTATAACGATTCTCGACGAATTCGCCGAAACGCACTTCGACCAGATGCATATATAAATGCAGCAATTACGCTTCGAGCGCAACGTCTAGACGGATTAAAGTAAACAGGATGTCTCGTTCCACTCGCAGCGAGAGCCCCTTCCTAGACGAAACGCCGACACGTTCGTCGTACCCGATCCACATATATGTGCCGAGCTTTATCGCTTTGCGGTTACGTTATCGTCTCGTTCGACGGAAGAGGAGAACGTACAAAAATTCGTCATGATTTTTGGTGAAATAGAAACTACGAAAATCGTAAAAAAGATCGGCAAGAATTGAGGCATAAAAAATAACGATAAAGATATTAAAAGGTTCCTTTATCTCCGATATTGTTAACATCATTATTATAATTATCATTATTATTCATTTTGTTTTGATTTCAATATCGTCAATATCGATCGTTGATGCGTGCCTTGATCACGACATCCTGGCGTAAATTATGATCGAACTTAAGAGACGACGGCAAACTCAAAGTTATTCATATTCGTTTCTAAAATTAATCGGCACAATTTAGCATAACTATATTTGCCACGTCATGAAACTGTTCCCTCCCTCTTGAACTTCCTCGTTTCGAAACGAAGAAAAACGATCAGGGTCGATGTTTCGATCGTTCGCCATTAATGAAGGCATCAACATTTTTTCGATCGTATGGAATGAAATCACAAAGGGAAGGAAAAAAGGATGATGCACGGAGTGCATCATGCGTAAGCGCACTCGTGCATGAAGGTTCGCCTTTCCGTTGAACTTGGCCGACTTCTCCGATGCACGCCGTGCCTATCCCCTACCATCGTACGTCCTCGTTTTCTCCTTCTAACGCACGTTCACGGTCAGACCCAAGCGTAACTCGCTTCGCTTTCTAACGCTTCGTTTAAATGGGGGGACTGTGCCAGTCTGGCGAGACACGTTATGAGGCAACACAAACACACACACATACATAAGTAAATGCATATACATATATACACATATATATATATATGTATATACACATGTATATACGTAGCATTATACGATATACACGTTCTTCTAATCTTTTCATCCAAACACATTGTACCAACGTTTCTATTAGAAACAAGAAGTCTTTGAAGAACGAGAAATCTCTTGGTTCGTTATTCAAGGTCGATTCAACGTAATTCCTAATATTAGCTAACGAAAAGTATTTGTGCTACTATGAATGTTAGAAGGCCAAGTCGAACTTGACCGCGTTTGCTCGTCTCTCTTATTGTTAGACCATAGTTTCGCTCGTAAATCCGTCGAAGGACGATCTATCGCTTCCGTAGCGACTCTCAGGGCCGCGTCTCGTCTTCTAACAACGAGATTCATTACCAAGGCCTAGACTCCGCACAAACACGTTCTCGACGTAAAGCAGACGCGATCCAGACACTAGCCAGACGCACAGAGAGGCTTCCTAACCGCCGGAAGTTTCGTCGAACGATTATTATAGTGAAATTTAGATTTTACAAACTGTGTGTGTATATATATATATATATACATTCAACGTATACCCCGAACTGATAAATGAGATAGGCTGCGTAATTTATTAATTATTAATCATTAATAGACGTTTTATAGATTAATTTTTAATTGGATATTACAAGATCTCGTTTTTTTCCCACGTATACGAAAAGATTTTATATCATTTATCATAATGATCGAGAAGAAAAAAAGAGCTAGGAAATATCAACACCAAAGATCGGATCGTATTATTCGAATAAATTTGAATTTGAAAATGAAGCCTCCTTTTATTTTATGGTCGTTCAAAATCACGCGTAGAATCTTCCGCATAGCATTTTTTGATATTTCTGAATCGGCTGGTCAGTCCAATTTAAAAACTTAGGTTTGTCCTGAGCCGTGCTATAATCCAGTACCCGCTATGGTATTTACCGTTAATACAAGACACGTTGTGGTATACCGAGGTGATATTATGCGAACGTTTCTCGTATAATACCCGCGAGCTATCCGAGAGGTCAGCGGAACGAAGATCAAGATGGCCCGTTACGATATTCGCAACAGCTTTTGTTCGACGATCGTCCTCGCTCTCTCGCGAATTCTCATCGATTTGACGCTGAATGAAGAATTACAAGATCGTCTTATCGTCGTCTTTCTTATCGCGAAACGTACGAGAACTCTACCGGATTTCGTTGGATTAAAAAGAGATTACAAAGGTTCTTCGCCAAAAAACAAAAAAAGAAAGAGGAAATGAGAAGAAAAAATGCAAAAAAAATCGTCCATTTATATCCGATCGTTGTTAAACAGAGCGATGCAAATCGCACGAAGTATAATAATATAATAATAAGTATTTTTATTCGTATATAATTGATGGGACGCATATGTAAGAGAAAAGAATTTCCTAAACCACGACGATGGCCATGGTTCCCGGGTTACATCCCCTACTATATTTATTTCCGCCGCGGTTTACAACGCGGGTCAAGTGAATTCGCTTAAAACGAATCAACGTATCACGCTCGACTGGTCGTTTCGAGAGTCGCACGCATAAATGTTACATGAGCGAACCCGAGAAACTGGCATTAATAATTTAAGTGTCGCAACGGAAGGACCGGCTTTTACTACATATGTATTTTTTTTTTATTGTTCCGAGGGGCGAAGAGAGAAGAAGAGAAGGGTAGGGTAGAAGGGTCATGAACTAATAAACATCAAAGAAATATTCTAGAAGGTAATGCTCTTTTCAAATTTGATCATTCGCTTTGGGTAACTTTTATGAAAATCATTTTCGATTGTACCAACTATATTTTTTGATCGCAATATGTGTTTATCATCGCTCGTACTTTATGTCTTCAAGATCGACAGCATCCGCTGCAATTCGAAACGTCATTCGTAACATAGTACTCGTTGAAATAATATTGACATAGTGCTGGCGAACGGAACAGTGGGCTCCTTGTGACTTCTAACGAAACGATAAGTTAATCTCTATCATAGTCTGTAAATACAAGTACCGGCAAATAAACGGGCGCTCTTATCGTTTCGTAGCGACGTCGGGTGACGATAACTTGCCCGATGCATTCTTTCGCGCTAACGAGAACCTAATTTCGCAGTTGTCGCTTATCGATTTTATCGTCATCTCCGTCGCCGTTGTCACTGTCGTCACATCGCTGTCGTTCATCAAGATAGACAAGGAAAAAAAAAAAGAAATATTTTAAAATATTTCTTTTACAGAATAGAACGAATTCTCTCCGTTTCGTTTCATCGCTCTTGATCCTCGCTGACGTATCCTCGGCTTTCTCGTTTGTGAGAAATTTAGGTTTGTGGCAATTAAGAAAGCGGACGATATTGCGCGAGAAATAAAGATAGAAATATAGATAGAAGGAAAGAGAGAAAGAGAGAGAAAGAAAAGGAGTGAGAGCAAGCCGACGTGTTTAGCTCGAGCGCATTTATTTCGCATACTCGTGGAGTACAAGGCGTAGCAATTTTATCGGAGCCGGTGGCATCGTGCACCAGCGATCCAGTAAAATATGACAGGACCATAATCACGCTCGCGCGAGCAGAGAGAGAGAGAGAAAGAGAGAGATAAAAAGAGGGAGAAAGAGAGAGGGAGCGAGAGGGAAGAAGGAGGGAAAGGTAGAGAAAGCTGCACCTAGCTCGGTCCCAAGCTTCTTGTTTCGGCCCATTGCTCGGCCCAACTCTCTTACGTCTCCCCTCCGATAGCCCTCGGTCCTCTTTCCTACACAGCCAGATTTCTTTCGTCTCTCTTTTCTCTTCTACGTTCCCCCCGTCTCCTCATCCTCCTTCTCCCTTACTACTACTACCTCTTCTTTTTCGCCTTCTCTTTCTTCTTCTTCTTCTTCTTCTTCTTCTTCTTCTTCTACTACTACTACTACTCTACTACTACTACTACTACTACTACTACTGCTCCTACTACTACTACTACTACTACTCCCCTCCGTGTTCGAAAGATCCTTTTTCTCTTTCGTCACGTTTCGTGCCATCGCGGCACGACCGCAGAGTTGCATTTCCGTCATGCACGCTTCGTGAATCCTACCGAAAAGACTGCGATTTCTTCGACCGCGTACACACCACCTCCCAACCTTCCTTGCCATACCTTGCCTCACCTTACCTTCCTCTTTTCTTTTACTAGCGGAAACAGAAGGAGAGGAGAACCTCTCGGCTCGATCGCTTACTTAATCTTTTTGCTCTCTCTCTCTCTCTCTCTTTCTCTCTCTCTTTCTCTTTCTTTCTTTCTCTCTACCTCTCTTGTGCATGTATACATGCATAGGAGCGAGTATACGTGCAAATATCTATCTAGAATATCTACCTATGTGTATTTTTCTTTTATTCTTCTACAATTGCACAACGTTTCTAGATCTTCGAATGAGATTAAAAAACATCAGCCGATGCATCTACGAGGCTTAAAGTGTTTAGATAATGTCAAGACAAGTTTACAAAGAACGAGATTCCTCGAGATCGTGCCAAGTAGATAGCAACGGCGACACTACGATATCTATCGCGTTGGAAATTTGTTTTTTCATCGAATACGAGAAGAAGGAAGAAGGAAGAAGTAGTAGAATTTAGAAATAGAAGGTAGAAGTAGAAGAAGAAGAAGAAAAATAAAGAGAAACTTCGTTCTCCGTAGAATCGGAGATGGTCCTTTCTAAGACCCCTCCCTTCACCTCAGTCCACTCCTCTTTTCCCTTCGATGTCTCTTTATTCATCTTCCTCTCGCTCCGATCGGCCCTTCCTCGCGTCGCGATTCTTATCCCTTCTTTAGTGGTGAGCAAAGAAGTTGTCTCTCGGTTCCCAAGTCGAGTTATGCCTACAAGAGAGAGAACAACTACCGCGAAATAGCCGACTATCCGAAGGGGCCGCCGGTAAATAACTATAATTTCTTTCGGAACCAGCTACATTCGGGGGTTGAGTAGGCCGAGAAAGAAAGAAGGGGAGGGGCGGAGAGAGAAAGAGAGGAGGAGAAAGAGAGAAAGAAAGAAAGAGAGAAGACAGATAGAAAGAAGGGGAGAGGGGAAGGTAGAAACGAAGGAGGAGGAGGAGGAGGAGGAGGAGGAGGAGGAGAAGGAGGAAAAGAAGACGAAGAAGAAGAAGAAGAAGCGAGGTTAGGTCCGCGGGGCTGACCAGATGAAGTAGAAAGTGGAGGGGATGAAAGCGGGCCCAACCGAGTGCATCGACCCTTACTCTTAGGTCAACTACCCCACGAACGGACGAACGAACGAAACCGCGGACGAACGAGTGAGCTCTCGCGCGCACATGCACGGACAACGAACACGCGAACGAACGGCAGAGGTGCAGACGTATGTACGAACTCGTAGAATGGACAGACGAACCGAGAAACTCGAAGGAGAGACGTGTAACGTGCATCGGAGTAAGGTATATATCTACAAGAGAGAATAAGAAGCGCGTGATACCCGAATGCGAATACCGTTGCTCCGGCGCGATACTAAGAAAAATCTACCGTCTTCGAAGGGAAGGCATCTCGCGAAAGGTGCCGAGGGGGTTGGTGCGATCGCAAATGCGATGCGAGCTGATGTAAGAAGAGAGAGGGAGGAAGGGTGGGAGAGAGAAAGAGAAAGAGACAGAGAGAACAGGCCTTATAGGAGTTACGAAGAAGATCTTTCGATCATAAATCAAATGCCACGCAACGACTCGCGCTATCTCGCCGTTGCAATAAGTTTTCAATAAGAGATAATGCACGTTAGTCGATCCATTCCAAATCAATCGATCTCCCCAATGATGAGAGAGAGAGAGAGAGAGAGTTTTGCTTTTCGGTGATGACGAAAGAATAAAAAAATGTTTCCTTCGAATTCCTTTGAAGCCACGCTTCAAAGATTTCGAAGAGGATAATGTTACCTATTAACACGAACATCGACTTTCAAGGATACGCTTGTATTTAAATATTAGTATCTCTTACGAAAATTGTTATACATATAGCACCGTTCTCTCTCTCTCTTTCAAACTCTCTTCCAACTTGTTGAATTATACATGCTGCGAGTTTACATCTCGCTTTGAAAAAGATTCCTCGGCGATCTTCTACATGATCCATCGAATCAAATCGATCTCCACGAATTCCGTTGACGGCAGAAATTCCGACTAAAGTTTCGCGGCAGATCGTCGTTCCTTAATTTCACCTCCGGAAGAAAGTACGCTCGAAATACACGAGTAAAGGCAATCACCAGTCGTAACGGTAGTAACGTAACAAGAGAACGTTGATTGGGACGATTCGGAGAGATGCAGCAACAGGTACCCACATTCGAGAATACAAAATGCATACAATCGTATACGTAGTACTTTCTCGCGTCGGGAATGAATCGCTCAAGAGAAACAATCGCGATAACGTTATTTATCTCTCGCTCTGGCGTTGTGGCCTTCAAATTCAAATTAAGAGGAACGAGAATTCTCGATGCAAAACGGCTAATTTGCCTTTCACGACTGTAGCGAACAAGAGAATTCGCGCAGTAGCCCGCAGCACTACGGTCTTCCGTGCATCGACGAAAATCGACGAAGAAACCGGCAAAGATCGAGGTTACTGCCCCGAACTTTCTAATATCGCATGCCCGCCAGTTCGACTTTATTGCATTGGTACAGCGCGTCCAATGTTGCCAGCGGGCAACGGTGCTTTGCAACGAAATTTTCGAAAGCCACTATGACTTTTGACAGGAAGATAATCGGGAGTGCTGCGTGCATACATAAAGATAATATTGTATGCATACATACATATATAATTCGGAGCGTAAATTAGAAATTAGGACGGCAGAGTCGATACTCTCGTTTTTATCGTTGCCACGAGTGTTACGTCGGTGCTATCGAAGAGAACAGAATAGAGGGGTGGAGGAGAAACAGCAGAGCAGTAATCGCGAAGCGTCAGATACCGGATGAAGGTTATAAATAAGCCGTTTCGACGACGGCATCCATCCGTCGCCTATGCAAATGAAAGAACTACGATCGGATCGACGAGCTCCATCTAATTATTCACTTTCTAGACGCCCTTCTTCCCCTCTTGCTCCGCCATAACTATCGATCGAGAAGTAGGCCACCAAAGGGGAGAAAGAAAGAAAGAAATAAAGAAACAGGCATAAGAAAAAAAAGAAGAAGACGTATATAACACGGTTGATTGCTAGAAACGTCATTACTCATGTTGTCATTTTATTAAAGCATTTGTTACGATAGAAGCTTACTCTTGGGAACTTTCGAACAAACGACGTGCCCGTGTTTACGCCGTACGGAGCTAATCTTTCCGTTTCGAAATCATCTCGTTTCTTCATCTATTCGATTTTAAAGTAAAAAAGAAGAAACGAAACTTCGCGAAAAATAACGATAACTATCTATTTGTCTGTCTCCACCAATCGTTTCTTTCGTCGAACTAATAATGCGCAAAAAGGCAGATTCGCTTCTCCAACGGACGAGCTCTCTCGTGCAACAGTGAAACGAAGTTAAAAATAACGATGCTGCTGGTTGTACCACTTTCCAGAGTTATTTCAATCGCCCGTAGTAGTGGTAGTCGTAGTTTACTTCTTTTTTTCGCGGATTGTACGAATTTAAAAACGTCGATCGGACGTATGTAATATCTAATAATATATATGCATCTACATATACATATGTGTATGTGTGTGGAGCATAAGCCGAGACCATTGTGAAACTCTCCGATTGGGTCGTAACGCGATAGGTCATCGCGAATCAAATCGCATATAGAAAACCGATATATTGTAAAAGAATGCAAAGAAAAATGTCGACGTGGCGAGCGACGAAATCTAAACCGTCGAAAATCGTGGAGGGAACGTAGAGTCCGCGCGCACGGCCTCACCACGAAGGAGGAGGAGAAGAGGAGGAGGAGGAGGAGGAGAAAGAAGAAGAAGAAGAAGAAGAAGAAGCAGAAGAAGAAGAAGAAGAAGCAGAAGAAGAAGAAGAAGAAGAAGAAGAAGCAGAAGAAGAAGAAGAAGAAGAAGAAGAAGAAGAAGAAGAGGTGAAGGAGGAGGAAAGGAAAGGAAAGGAAAGGAAAGGAAAGGAGTGGAGAGGAGAGGAGAGGAGGGAGGGTAGGAGCAAAAAAGCAAAGTGGAATCGGGCACACGCGGTTCGTGCAGACGGTTAAGGTCTAACGCAATTGCAGTTTGCCTCGTGGCTGCGTGCAGCGCGCGGTGTTGAAGGGGGTAGGCGAGGGGAAGAAGGCGGGGTGGCGGCGGGGGCTGGAGCGCAGCGCAGTGACGGCAGCATAGGGGCAATAGAGGGCAACGCACCCGGTCAGCCTTGGCATGAATTGAGTCTAGCAACGCGAAAGTGAGGTTAGCCGATGCAGTTGCGCCGGCCAGATAGTCCTCTCTTTTGCAAAAGGGCGTATCTCCAGAATATTTCTGCTCGCTTCGATACCACCGCACTTTCCCTTCTCCCACCTTTCTTTTTCGTCTTTCTTCGTTCTCCCTTCATCATCATCATCATCATCATCATCATCATCATCATCATCATCATCATCTTCTTCTTCTTCTTCTTCTTCATCTTCATCATCATCATTATCATCATCATCATCGTCATCATCATCATCATCTTCTTCTTCTTCTTCTTCTTTTTCTTCTTGTTTTTTCTTTTTCTTTTTTCGCGTCGATGAAAATTCAATTTCCTCTACTTTTATATCCTTGTTTTAGACTCAACTTCCCTAATCTTTGAAATAGCAATTCTCTTTCCTCATCTTCAAAGTAGCAATTCTATTTTCTCATCTTCGAAATAGTAATCCTCTTTTCTTCAGTCGATTCTCCACCACATAGCATTTCCATGTTACGTTTTCTATTTTCCCAGATACTCTTTCAGTGATCGTTATCTTTTTTATCGTGACGATCTATGTACTACGTATATATATATATATATATATATATATATATATATATATATATATATATTGGTTGAAGAAAGAAACGGACATCGCGTCCGTGTTCCGAGAAACGCCTTACGATACGTAAACTGCAATTTATGAGACTGCAATTGAACGACATATGTTAATTCCCGAGTCGTACGGGTCAACGGTCTACCTTCGATCAGTCAAAATAAAAATAAAAAAAGGGAGAAGAAAAGAGAAAAAAGAAAAAAGAAGAAGAAGAAAAAGAAGGAGAAGGAGAAAAAATAAACGATGTACTTCATTCTTGATATAATATGAAATATCATATTTAAATCGCATTTAAATCGAAGATTTCGACAAGATTAGTTAGAATCGAGATCGAGAATCAAAAGCACAAAGGAGTTGAAGAGATTAATTCTTCTTTTAATAAAAATATAGAGGATGGAAATAGAAAAGTGTATATATATATATATACACACACACACACACACACACACACATACACATATATATATATTTATGTATGTATGTACATATGTGCAATTCACGCGAGCAAGAATATATCCGATGTTCTTTTGCGAACGAGCGAGTACCGTTGCACGCGCTCTTCCTTCTTCGACGGTGCAACGAGAGGGGAATGCAGTCGTGGTAAAAGCAGACGGAAAGATAGATAGGGAGAAAGAGGGAAAAAGAGGAAGAGAGAGAGAGAAAAAGAGCGAGGTAGCGTGGGGGAAGTGTAGGACGCGTCGAGCGGGATTGGAGAAGACGAAAAGCGCAGCACAGGGTGGGGATCGCAGGCTGCTTTTGAAAAAACCGCGAAGCTTTAAGAAGGCACGCCATGCTCCCCACCACCGAGTACTACGCAGGCAACTAGCGCCCGACATAGACAAGCGCCGCGTTTTCCTATTACTCTTACAAATAGTTTCGCGTACGGTGATGATAGTTTTCCGATAGTCGTGCTGAACTTTACACCAAGTATCGTGTTTTTAATCATAGAAATCTTTTCGCTTACATAGAAATTTTTATATGATTTTTCTTTTTATATTTTTTTCATTAACATCTATATGTATATATATATATATATATATATATATATATATATATATATACATATTTATTATAATATGCCCTTTTTTATCATTAGGATCATTAGAATGGTCGAGTACGACGATCATTTGCGGAAAATTCTATTTCGCGATATCTTATATAGTACAATAAAAATTATATAGTTTCGATTTAATGGAGAATATTTTCTTAAATTTTTGATATATTTCCTTGATATCGATGTTCTTGATATCAATCGTTGATAATCCTTTACTTGTATAAATTCTTTTCTAATTCTCGCGAACGCGAACTTAGAAATCGATAAACGTGTGAATCGTATAAGTGTATAAACGTATTAACGTGTTGTAAATGAATAAGTGCATACGACGCGTTTATTGCAAAAGTGTGAGAAAAACATGCACGGATATTCGGTTAGAATAATGTTTTTCAAGCTATTGAGAAAGTGTATCTTTCTAAATAGAACGTCCTTCTCCGCTAAAATTCGTGAAGAACGAGGGGAAGGTATCGTTTGAAAATAGTTCGCGCAAGAATCGTGCCTGAAACGAGGACGAGGATATTTATCTCATACGATTTTAACGGATTATTTCATCTTTCCGAGCATCGCGAGTACGGTCAATAGGTAATTTAGTTATTTATTTAACGTTATCATTCCTACTTTCGAGAATGCTTAAAATCCTAAAAAAAAAAATTTGTCGATTCGTACCAAGATTTGGAAATGTAAGACTAAGTCTCTTCTTGTTCACCATTTTCTCGGTATAATTTAGAACACGCAGTTGCATCAGCTAAACCAAGCCCGCGTGCATATATACATTTCGAAATACTTCGAGTATGCCGAACAAATGTTGACTTTGCGATCGGACGTTTATGCGATTTTACATTATGTACAATCCGGGTCATAGAATATTAAAAGAGCGAAAAAAAAGAAAGGAAGAAAGACATTTTCTTGATCGATTTGATTTCACGCGACACGTGTCTTGTTCTCCGCTCTAAGAAAAAAAAAAAAAGAAAGAGAAAAAAAGAAAGAAAACGGATAACTAAAAAGATAAATATTACATCTAATTCTTTCTCTTAAAATTAACGATAAGAATAATAATAACAATAATAAAATAAAATATAATATATAGATTCATTGATAGAACAACGATTCGTTCGCGGAAGGACCGTTCTTCAAAATTCCATCGAAGGCAAAGTAAAACACGAATTATCGTGCAACAGGTTGTTTCCTTGTTACTCTTGCACAGTCGCTCGACAAGGCGAAACAACAGCACGATACCTGATTCAACTTGACTCATTGTCAGCTCCGAACGCAAAGTCCACGCCGACAGAGCGTAGACTCCTAAGTCAACATGTACCGGCCCTTATCGCGTCGCGAGACTTGTCTGATGCATAGTTTTTTGAACTCCGTTATCAGCCACCCTGTGATTTCTGTCGCAACCGCAAGCTCTAATCGCAAAACTTGTCGTCGAAAGAGTAACGAATCGACAAAATGAGAAAGCACATTTTTATAATCAGTTTCAATAATTTTTAATGACGCAACAATATCTGTTATCATTGTATCATTGTATTAAAAAAAAAAGAGAGAGAGAGAGAAAGAAAGAGAGAGAAAAGGAAGAAAAAAAGAAAGAGAGAAAAAGAAAGAAAGCAAATTCATTCGAACAGAAAAAAATCGTTTTAGGAATCATTTAGATGTCATAAAAGTTGCGGATATTTGGGTACTTAGATACATGAACGTTAGGTGAACACATATGGACACACCTTTATCGCGAGCACATCGCGTGCAACTCGTGCAATTCGTGCAGTCAGCACAGCCTGCACATACTTCGGCCGTACCGAATGCAAGGTGACGGAGATGCACGCACGGCTTTATTCCCTTGCAACTTGACACACTCGTTTAATCATATATGTATGTATGTATGTATAATACCGACTTCGAATCTCCGCTGGTCGAATGTTCGAACATGAATTTCCGAACAAATCGCTCTTTATTCTATTCATATTATTATTTTAAAAACGTGTACGTTTTTACCGCTTGCGGCTGTTCTCGCGTGACTCTTTACGTATATACGTTTAAATCGATAACAATATGGGATAATAGTTTATAAGAGAAAGTGAAATTATTCGTTGAAATCACCGGAGAAAAAGAAAGGAAGAAAAAGAGATAGATTTAATAGAAATAGAAATAAAAATTGGAGATATAGAAAAGGAGGAAACTGATTAGAAAAATGGATTTGTCAACAATTACCGTCATCTTTTCAACGAGAGCGACAATCGTCTTTTCGAAAAATGAATATTTATTTACAAAAAGTCTGTATTCAATTTGAAGATAACTTACAGTCAGTCATATTCATAGATTTTAAATAAGATTGCTCGTTAACGCGTTAAACATCATCGTAAATATCTGATAGTTGGCAAAAACGTGAGATCGCAATATAATAATTTCTCCTGGGCATGATTTGCACTATTGCTTCTCAAAACGTAGTAATGTTTTCGTCATTTGCTTCACTCTTATCACACGTTTTATTTCGAAACAATTTTTATCATAACAGCACGTACATTAATATAGAAAACTCGTAATGGCATTATCATGAGGATATTTAAATGATTGGTCCAGATTTCGTCTCCCATGAGATATACTGGTAAATCATATCGAATTAAGCAAAATTTTCTTAAAGGACTTTTATAAATATATTCAAAAAAGTCGTAACATATGAATTTAAAAAAAAAAAAAGATAAAGAAAAAATTCGAGATCGAAGAACAAAAAATCACGATGGGAGATGCATACTGTCCAATATTTTTCACATCTCTACAGCTGAAATGCTTTTTTAAAGATACAACAAAAATACTATGCATTATGAAGTACTTCTAAATATATGGACTTTACTTTTTGTGTAATCTCAGCATCTTTGTGCAAAATAGTCGCAATACTGAAGAAAGCAAGTAAGTTGCATTTATACTTTATGAAACGATGTGTCTTATAACTAATTAAGCACCCACATAAACATATAACATTGTTAGTTTTTTCAATTTAACTACGTGTAGACAAATTTGTTATTCTAAGTAAACAACTGATCTTTTCGCGTTTACAGAAAACAAATTATCTATCCATGACGGATGCGTAATTTATAGCTTTCAAGATTATACGTATGTACAATCAAATTCTATCGCACGCAATTATTTTATATTAAACTATATGTTTGTACCCACATTGCTATCTAGAAAAATATTAGTCTTTAAAATGGTGAATTCATCCCAAGTTTTGTACCAAATTCCAAACGGGCCCTTTTTTGATATCTAACGTTTAGTCTGAGGACACAATATGAGATATAATTGTAAATACAGTAATGTTTTCGAAATAAATAAATGAATGAATTACTTACTTTATCTCTTGCCATTTAACAAGTTCATTAATTGCAAAAACCAGTGGTAAAGAAATTAAGTACGATAATGGTAGATGTAGTGAAAAATTTTCTATTTGTGGTCCCTCCTCTCTTAAAAATTGGCAGAACACATGCCCTGAGAATGCTGCTTGTGCACAGATTCTAAATATATTACAAATCTTATCATAATCATAATTCTTCGAAGATTTCGCAAAACAAAAAATATCATAGCGATACTTACATTATAAATGCGCTAAAAAACCACAAATAATTGTTCGTAGATCTTTTTTTCCAAATGGAATATTCTCTATGTACAAATCCTATTGATATCGTTACTAAAAGAAAAAACAGAGAAACAATTAAAATATAATCCAAAATACTACCATCACATTGAATATATAAAAATGTATATATCGTGATATATACCATAATGTAAAACTAATATTGCTAAAGCAAAATGCTGTATTGCCAACATAACATTTGGCTTAGAACCCCAACCACCCCAAATATCTTTCCCGTGTAAATCAGGATATATATAAACACACTTAGAATCGGTTGTAACATACATCGGACATAAAACCAAAAAGGAAATATACTGTGATAAAACTACCGTTACAATAGTAGGCAAGAATTTACTACCATAACACCACAATACAAAAATTGCAACCTGTAAATAAAAGAAAATTAATTTGTTAAGAACCTGAAATGAAATGAAATTAAAATACAAACGTATTATTACCTGTCCGTTTATTATGCATTGATTCTTTCCTGTTGCTCTTTGCATTATAGTAGAATCCATAGGAGTAGCTATCATAGATATAGATAAAACTGGTATAATTAAACAGCTTAACCATACAATTTGATTTACAGACAATAAAGGCGGTAATAATAAAATAGCAGATATTGCTTGTGCAAATGAAAGAGTAACTGTACAGCACAACCAAAATTGTACACAATTCCATAAACATTTCATATAATGACGTGCCTGAGGAGAGAAAATGCGATTGTTAATCATTATTATTATTATTAGAAATACAATAAAAAGGTTCTAATCACCTCCATGATAAGATGAAAAATAGTAATTGGATCTTCGCGTTTTACGCTCAATGAACAAGCAATAGAATTTAAAGCTCTACTTAAGTCAACTGGAGATGGCCCTTGATCGGGCCTAGTTTGTGCCAATACTGGTATTTTTTGACATACTTGTGGATACAATGGTTCTACTGCAACCCTAAAAAGATAAAAATAAAGTTTTTAATGTACGATTAAAATACGTAAATTAAAATTTCAAACGTATCGTCCCTTGAAAACATGACTTACGCAGCATCGGCTTGCATAAAAATGGACATATTTTCAGCATTAGCGGATGATCCAAGAACGCATACAACTTCGCCATAATCTTGCATAATGTGCAACATTTCTCGCGTTACAGCAGTAGTGCAATCGGTGAATAAAGATACCAACAAAGGTACATTATCTATTAACTCTATATGAGGTCGTATTTTATCAATACCTCGCGGTAATTTAGCCTGCGGAAAAATATATGATTCATCATTGATAAAATTTACATCTTAATTATAAATTTTACTTACTCGATTAGATAAATCAAAATGAACGGGCGCACTTTGCTCGGTGCTATCAGTAAGGCAACTTAAAGATCGCCAAGCCTCCTGACCAGATCCTAAATCAACACTGTGCATGAGCACACTGTTTTCGCTTCTAACAGTGTCATGTTCCCTGTATCATGATTATTGAAAAATTACTTCGTCATTTAGAAATGAACTTGATAATTAATCTGCAAAATATTTATAAATGGCAATAAAGAACATACTCATAAATCATGCACATAACTTGTTATAAGTGCAAGAGTTGTGAATGAACCTAAGTAAAACTGTTTCATAAGAACGAAAAAAAAATGGGGGGAAAAAAAATGTTCTTTTTTCAATCAAGTGTTAATTAAAATCTTAAACCAAAATAAATCATAAAGATTACGATATTCGAATTACAATAATTCATAAAAAAAAAGAATGGCGAATTTTAAATAAATTAATGTAAACCTATGGCTCATGGTGCTTTTGGCTTGAATTGGCCCGGTATAGTTCCATTCAGCGGGTTCGTCTTCAAATCTCACGGTAGATATATCGGTATTTATAGCACTTGGTGCAGACATACTCATCGCTCGACTGCTGTCCAAGTTACTACTATAACAAAATATTAGATTCGATTAGGCAATATTCAATTACATTTTTTATATTTTTTATGCGGATAAATAGTTTCATATTGCAAGCACATTAAAGCAGCTACATTGCAGAATTATAGAACATACTCTATTTCATACAATATATATCATAATAGTTTTATTTGTTTGTGTTTAAAATAAAAAAAAAAAGTAAAGTTTAAAATTTAATTCTAAACTGAATAAGAACAAAATACTATATTAATATAATAAACATTTTTTTTATTCTAATATTATTTATTAAATATACTAATATTATTGAAATACTGAAATGACATTTTCTAAGCTTACCATGAGTCAGAAAAAATGATAAGATAAAATCTTAAAAAGTCTTTATGATTGATAGTGTATTTATGATAAAAAATAACGTGTAACATACCGAGGAGATATACGATTAAGCAAGTGGCTGGCCTCATCCATGCAAGAGTATTTATGCTGATGGGATTGCGTTGAGGGAGTGGGTGAGGACATGGCTGCTGCCTGGCTCACCCAACAACCCACTGGACTCTCTGACCTGGTATCGACGTGTTAGTTACGTTTGCTTAGTTATGCATTTAATAAATGTCAATTGATAAAATAACAGAAAACATGTAGCTATTGCTAATATGGGATATGTGCATGATTACTATGAATTTATTTATTAGATATATTTTGAAATGCAGAACTGTCAATTTTATGAAAATACCTGAATACTATTGCACTTTGCTTATATGAAAAAAGTCCATAATTTATAAATTAAATAATTCTGTTTTAATAAAACCACTTGAGAGAGGTGACATTCAACTGTAACCAGTTAATGAATTGTTAATGGCATTGAACCAATCATTGTTAAATTTCACAAAAAAAAAATATATAACAAATAATGTTAATAATAAAAACATATAAAAAAATAAGTGTTTATATGTATATATACGTGTGCATTTATAAGATACACAAAACAAGAACATGCCTCAAACTTCTTTTTTAAATTATTTACTAAATCTTTTTCCCATTACAAAAAAAAAAGCCAGAAATTTGCAAATAATAAATATATAAGATTATGATTATTTACCTAGTCCTTTCTGTGAGCAATGATATGTGACAATTCCATCCACTCTCAAGTCCCATTTTTTCCGAGAATACACGAGAACGTAATTCATTCTCTTTACTGAAATGAACGAATCTTATGCAGGCCCTTTCTAACTGTTCAATCAACTGGACCTGGTAAGTACGTAATAGATAAACACAAATAAATTTATGGATATAATCTCATTAACAAACACAATATTTTACCATGTCAGTCTGAGCTTGATACTGCATAGTTACCATTCCTATAAATACTTGATTACATTGAAGTTCAAAACAACTTTCAACATCATTTACATCATCATCATTATTTTCATTACACAATAAGGAATCTGTAATAAAAATATATATAAATATACATTTGAACATAATAACTTATACTAAATATATTAAATACTAATTTTACCTGTAGAATGAAATTGTCCAAGCATTCCTTTTATTTTAGGGTCAAGAACATTTCTAAAATCCCATGGTAGGGGAGTTGGACTTCTGTGCGGAGTATATAAATGTTTACTGTCTGCAGGAAGTTCTATATATATTTCTGACATTCTCTTATTAACACCTTTAGTTAATGGTCTATAAGCAAATGCAGTACAGTATGATGTTAAACTTGTTCTTTGATAAAAATCTTGTACTTTTTTCCTAAAAAATACACAATTAACGTATTTATATAGAAAACATGATTGAAACTGTTTTGTAAACTTATTGTGATGAATTAAGTCACAATTAATATATTAAGATGAATCGTGAAAAATATACCTATCAGACGCAGAAAGGGGACAAAGATCATGGCCGTCCCAAAATTCAATGCACGAATCAAGAATTATATCTGCAGTACCTTGTGTTAACAATTGTAGACTACCACCGCTACGTTCTTTTACCACCACAGCAACCATATGCGGGAATGGAAATTTCAACTTTGTTGCAATACTCAGAGATCGTGCAAATTTAATATCTCTTTTAACTTTGTCTGCTTGCTATAAATTGAAATCAATCAATTATATTTATTAAAAGTTCAAGAATAAATATATATAATGAGCTGTTTTATAACTGTTTATAACATACCACATGTCTGAATGTAGATAATTGCCTTTCTAATTGAAATATTTTTTGTGCTTGATCTCGAAATCCAATTTGCTTCGCCAATTCGCATAGGCATCTAACAACACAAGAAAAAAGATTCTAATACAATTCTTCATGACTCAGCAAATTATAATATAATTATAAAATATACCGTCTGTTTGTGACCGGCACAAGATTTTCGTTATAAACAGCTTCACAAGTAACATGGCAACAAAATTGAGTATAATGTTCTTGAGTTTCCATATTACATGTGTTCAAAAGAATTGCTAAACCCAGAGGTTTTAATGAATTTAAATGTTGTCTCCAAGAATGATCGTCAAATTGCAAACGAAATGGTAAAGCATGGTCATGTGTAAGATCCAATACTTCTGCTGTAGAATGAGATATCTCTGCAAAAAAAAAAAAAAAAATTATCATAATGAAGATTCTTACTTTTTTATTATTACAAATTATTACCATGTTGCACATAACATGCCCTATTGGAAATTTCTTTTGTATTCTCCTCATTGGGCATAGGCTCTGTTGTTTTTGCTAAACTGCCAGTGCTAATAGAAAATAATTATATAGTAAATCCCATGTTTTTTTATGTTATTTTTACATATTATTCAAATATATTTATTATTCACCTTGAAGCTGCTGATAAAGTATTGGAATTATGTAGGAAGAAAACCTTTTCTGCAGTTGGATTAGGCCAAGAAAGAATGCCTTTCTTATCTACACAACATAATGCCTAAAATACATATATTTTATAAGACTTTTTGATACCTTCATATGTTATGATGTTAACACATTCGTGGATATTCAAAGTACTTGTGCTTATTGAATAATATACTATATAAATATACTGTGATTATACAACTGACCTGTATGTTTCATACTTTACAAAATATCATGACTTTTTCTGTGCATAAATTATCTATTCACGTTGTGTCCATGGATGTGTTAACATCTAACATATATAATTCCACATACTGTGACAGAACCCAAAACATGAAGAATATTTGCAGATCTTGACATCATATGCTCTTTTCCACAAAGAATATTTAAAAAGTGTTCCTTCAATTCAAACCAATTATAAATTATTTCAGGATGACTTGGAGTTGAAATATCTGCATCTTCGAAAGGATCTACAAACTACATGTATTATCTTTATTATAAAAGATGTATATATTATAAAAGATACTTTATATAGCTGTATATTATAAAAACAAAAGTCTAACCTGAAGTTTCTTTGAAGACTGATAAAGCTTGCACAGAGCTTTAAAACGTGCCATTCCCATACAGTTTAAAAAAATCCAGCAAGTAGGAAAAATTACTGGTAATAATGGAAGAGTCACTGCTACTGGTTGTAATAGAAACATTTCAACCCAGCTTCCTATACCAAAGAGTTCTGACAGATATAAGTAACGAAACAAATTAATGGCCACAATGATACTTAAAATAAGTGGATAGGCCAATTGTTCTATATAACAGACCATCACAAGAAAACGTTTGCGATTATGATACGTAACAGGCCTGTCAAGAGCCTGATCTAAAGCCATTCTAAGATTTGTCAAATATGGAGTTTCTTGTAATTTGTATAACTTATTTTTCAATGGTAGCCTTGATTGTGGTGTGGAAAATATTTCATTTACACTATGGACTGGTGGGCTATAAACTTCTCGTGTATGCAAAGCTGATGCATCAGGATCCTAGAAATAAAGAGTATTGTACATAAATCATTAAGCTATTACTTTACAAAAAAAGGTTAATTCATGGAAAACTCACATCATATGGAACACAATAACCAGGGGACTGTTGACCAGGTTTCATCACAATTATATCTCCAACAACTAGTAATGCCCAAGGTAAATTAACTATTTGGCCATCGCGATATGTCCATTGTAAGGTTAAACATGGTGATAGAGGTGTACATAAATGTGGATAATTTTCAACATTCCATTTACATCTAGCTTGTGCATCTAAAATATAATAATACAAAATTAATTCTTTAAATAAATTTTACTATTGTATATAAAGTATATAATAATTGTTCTACAAATTAACATACTCTCAAGTTGTTTTAAAAGAACATAAATTCTACTAGGAATCTCATTATGACGTAATTTGTTATCTGACACAACTAGAATAAAATTTAAGATTGTTAAGCAGCAAATGATTAATCCTTCATATGGCAGTGTTGAATACCTATAATAGAACATTTATATATTTCAACATTCATAATACATAGCTTATAAAATGAAGATATTCTATATTTTATATTTCGTACCATGTTTCGCCTATAGACAAATATATAATAATAAGTGTGAGCCCATTGATTAACAATGCAATTGCTGATGTCCAACAAAGAGTTGTATATTGACTACGATGATGTAATGCATCCTTCAGCCAAGCTTTGTATCTTCTAAACATACATATGTTATATGTCAAATTATATAACATATAATCATAACATAAACAAGTAGTCAAAATAGAACTTTCAAAGAAAAATTGCACAAATTGTCGACATTTAAAAGTCTTAACAAATCCTTTGGATCAGCGCTGTGTCAGCTTTTTCTATGTTTGATTAATTTGAAGTTTTAATAATGACACTTAACCAAACTGGACTGTAGTTAACCCTAAATAAATAACATGCAATCGAACATTATTAATCAGTTAAGAGGAACGTTTAATATTCGATTACTTGTTTCTTCTGCATTCATCTTCGTAATCTTGTAAAACGCATTTAATATCACTTTGTAAAATACTCAAAGCCGCAGTTGTAGACAATCCAAGATCTGTCTTATATTTTCTATCTTCAACATTTTCATTTGTTTTTTGCGAGTCGTTCCTTATTCGTTCACTGTCCATATTTTAAATTATAAAATGAAATAAGTATACATAAGACATTTTTTCACCGCAATCGCAATGAGCAACAATGGGCAACGATCGACAACTACCGTGTTTAGTTCATGGTAGGGATAAAAAAGCGTGGGAGTACTGTAAAAACAATAACCTTCTCCAAAGGTAGTAGCGGCAAAAGAGAAGCTGGATATTCGATTATGCTTATTGGTTGGAAGTCATGTGACTTGAATATATCGATTCATAGCCAATAACTAACCAATCGATGAATCGATTATTAGCACAAAGAACGTGATTGGTTGACGTATCTTAACCGCGAGTTAAAAATAATCGCGAATAATTTAAATTTTTTAAAACATACGGAAGGAAATATTTCGAATTATCTTATAATAAAACAAATAAATCAGTACAATGGTCACATAAAAATAATAACGTATTTCCATGATATTTTTATTGAATCATTCGTTGTTTCTCATTTACTATATATGTTTGTATTTATGTATATACGTACGTAAAAATAAAAATTTAATCTATATTTATTGGAATGCAGTTTCTATATCTTTGCGAATAAATAATGCTAAACTTGCAGCTCCAAGACCTGTAGCGTGGCTATCACATCCAAAATCGGTATTCATATTACTTTTCGGTATAAACTCTCCATAACTGTTAAAGAATTTAAAAAATTCAAAAATATTTATTATATGTTAAGAAATCGTAATATAAATGGATATATATACACATACACACACATATATATATATATACTCGCATACCCAAATGCGCTGTAACAACCACTAGGATGAGACCAGCTTAAAATTAAATCCTCATAATGTTTATCCATGAATTCCAAATATCCTTCTGATCCACATAAAACAACTATAATTCAAGTGACATACAAGGATCAATTTTAGAATTATCATAATTATAAGTAAACGTCATAATTCTTTACCTTGTTCCATTAATAGATCTCGTGCATTATAAGGAAATCCGATCGCTTCAATGTCTATCATATCTTGAAGAATACGAGAACAATAAGTAGGTAACAATTTCAAAAATGGTATCATTCGATTTTCCTTACATCCCATCTATAATATTCATTTATATTTACATAACGTTATCGTATCTTTTTCTTTGATGAAATATTTAAACAACTATGTTTACTGATAAACTTACTGCTCTTAAAGTTTGTATAATAAGTAATCTATGCGTAAGAGGATATCCTTTTGGATTATCTTTATTCATTATCATTTGTATGCATTTGTAAGGTATCGAACATTCGTTAAATTTTTGTTTAACAATTCCGACAAGACAATAATCACTTTCGTACTCCTTCGGTCTTCCTTTCATCATTAAATCTTCGCTATTCGCATACGATAATCCTTGAGATGGAAGCGGCAGTGCCGCACCCAAAGTTTGATTTTTCCAAGATATTTCTCGCATCCAAAATTTTGGATCGTTCAATACTTTTTTTACTAATAATCAATATTTTCAGCAAGTATAGATCAACGTGTAAGATATATTGATATATAAATACAAACATAATGTACGAACATAAAGTAATTGAATACTTACACATTTTCATCTCTTCATTTATCGGAATAATTGCATTTGTTAAAATTTTCCGCGTTGTGTAAGAAAATTCCAATAATTTTCTCAAATCATGGAGATACGTTTTGTCAAGATAACAAGTATTTTCATGCAATAGTGTTTTTACTAAAAAGACTATTCCGAAAAATATACATATATATATACATATATATTTATATTGAATATTTTTATATATGTTAAATATTATTAACGATTAACATAAGTTGCTTTTTATGTATATAGAAATACTCTCACCTTCTGTTAAAGTAATCGCATAAATAGTACCAATCGTCATCTGTTGCGGTCGTTTATGTATGTATTTGATAACTTTAAAAAGAGCATTCAATTTGAGATCTGAAAGAAATTATCCATTTACAAGCAATATAACAGATCAATAATATAACAACATTAATAAATGCCCATAAATACAGTTTATTCGTGTATTTTATAAATACATAAATAAGATATTATAAAATTTTATATTTTTTGGAATATGATTTGCCGATTATTAATTTTTATGTAAATAACTAAATACCAGTACTGCAATAAACATATTAATATTTTAAGGAGAGGAAGACAGGATTTTTTCCTATATCATAATTTAGTAAATTATAATTCATAATTTAGTCACTATATCATTTTATCAAATATATATATATATATATATATATATATATATATGTATATGTATATATATATATGTATGCGTAACGGGGTGGGCTTACCATACAATGAAACTAAATATATAATTTTACATAAAATGAAAGAAACAATTTCTCTTATTATTTTTTTTTTTTGACTATTATGTTTTTTTACTATTATGTTTACGATAACGTATAATTTTGTTTAAGTCTACTATCAATTAATTTAAGTTGTAACAATACCAAAATCAGTATAGTCAAAGTCTCTTTTAGCTCCAACTAAGAAGCATCCCAGGATAGCAAAGATCAATAGAAAGCACGTAATTTTCTGAACACTCCACTCCATCGGGGAACATCCGCGACTGAGAAGAGGATCATTCGCAATTCTGGCTTTATAGAGTCTCCCCACCGTTTGTCGTCAACGTACGTACAGCCTAAACTTAACGTTATTTATCGCAAGTAAGTTTATCCTTGAGACGCAGCCGCAGCAATACTAACGATTACAGCTTTTTCTTCATGAACTCGACGTATCTTATTCGAGAAATCTTTCACTTTAAATCCAGACTCCTCACAAGGGATTACCATCGATTTTATCAACACCTACGAGTTTAGAACAAACGTTGTGTCTGAGAACAAATACAAATTCGTAGAGAAGATAAATTTCGTAGAATTAAAAAATAGAACAAGTCAGACATTATATATATATATATATATATATATATATATATATATATATATAACATCAATAAATAAAATATAATTTTATTTAATTCGTGATGGTTAGCATATTCGAAAATTTGTGGCACAATATCTAAGTTTCCATACATATTTTGACAATGATATAACATCGACTTATTAAAAAATTTTGTACTTTTTATTTAAATACCATATATTTTATCTATTCTTTTATAATGCATCTACAGTTCGATAATGATATAATTTTTTTCACATTATTACGTTCTTATCTCAATTTTATTTCAATTTATCTTGCAATTTTAATAATATTAGTTTTTTAATGATAAATATGCTCATATCTACGATAAAAGTTGTTATAATATATATTTGGAAAATAAGTTTGTTTTAATTTTTTTTTAAGATTTTGCATTTCAATTACATCTAATGTTAACTCAGATTCATTCTTTTTTATTTTGATACATACCTTTATTCATAATCATCCTTATAGCTTTATAAGAAGAATACTACACCAAACACGAGATATATCATATTGCGTATATTTTTATCAATACGTCTTTTAGGATATTCCTTAAATACACTGAATAAGTCATTAGTATTGGGCAAATCTAACGCCCAGTTTTATAATATTGTAATAATTGGAATGTCCATAATAATCAACAATATGATCGCTACTAAAGAACTTCGTGAGTACATGATGTATATTGTTATTAGAATTAAATTACTATCAATATTTTTGTGTATAGAAGTATTAATGTATGAATATTCGCACATATAATATTCAATTGGAAGTCAATATCAGAAATTAAGTAGTTTCCTTTTTAATTATACCACTTGCTATACACACATCATCCCAAATCATCATTGATAGTAACATTCCAAAGGGAACGAAGTTTCACCTTTGGAGTCATCATCTCATTTTTATCATCGCATTTTTTATATATCGCAAAATACGCTGTATATGTCAATTTCGCGTGGAGAAAAATTCAAATACCAAAATATCATTTTCCATGCGATTTTATCTTGTCATCGATTGACATTTATCGTCGAATGCGTTTACTATACTGAAATTATTTGATATATTGGCAAAAAATGTTTGCATAATTGGATTAAAATTTTCTTTTACATTATCACGTTGGTTAATAACGTTTTTACTTACAATTGTATCGGAAGTATGCTTATCTTTATCATTAATTAAATGAGGATTATACGGATTTGAAGTGCGGCTGCAAGTAGCAACTGTTGATTCGTCGTTCATTTCCAATAATGTATTTCTCATGCTTGATATTCCTGTGGACGTGGAAGAATCTTTTACATGATTCTTTGTGGCAGTATCCATTTTAATATTTACAGAAAACGTATCATATAAAATCATCTAATAGAAATAAAAAATAAATAATCACTGCAAAAATCTTTATAGAAATATGTCTTACACTTTAGCTAATTTTATATTTTAGAGATTATTATATACCTGTACATTATTAGAATCACAAACTTTAAATTTAAGATCTTGTAATTGTACTGATTCTGGTATCAGTCTAGGTCTATCACAGGCGTTAGGGTTACTTGCAATTTCGGAGAACACACTGCACGCATTTGATGGGATACTGTAAAAGTAATAATTGTCACTTAAATAATAAATTCCGTATTTATGAATCATTTGTTATCTTATAACTTACTGTTCATCACAGCCATTTCCTCTGAAGTCTGAAGGCTGTAATAATTTTGTCCATTTTCTTTTAACTGATGCTCCTTTTGGATGAATCCGATCATCTTTTGTTCTGGCATGGTCGTCTGTTGATTCACTAGCAAAACTGGTGCCTGCATTCCCGTCGCACTGTTAGAATCCCAAGACATACACTGGAGAGGAGGTACGGGGAAATCAATTTGATAAAATTTACTCCCCGCACCATAATATTTCTCATCATATTTTCCATTACGTTAATCGATTGTTAGCATTTATCAAATATAATATTTGCATAAACGAAATATAATATTTGCATTTACATAAAGCACAAAATTACAGCTAAGATAACAATAATTTGTTTAGTGCGGGTAAACAAACAAATATAGAATACATATTATTTATAACTTTATTTATTATTTTTAACTTTCTATGATTATATGATTGTTATAGAATGATATAATAAAAATATATTACATTAAATACTCACCTGTCTCAAAATGGATCGTATTTCATCTTTAATTCCCAAACCATCAGAATTTTGAGATGACATCATTTTAGTATTAGTAAAATTTTGTTCTGTGTTCAATGATTGGTATGTATTACTATTCTGAACATGAGTAACAATTACATCTGCACTAGTAGATTGATCAGAAATCAATGATGAAGTATTGTTAATTTGGTTTTCTGTTATGTTATGATTTGTTAATTGCAGCTTTGAAGGAAATATATTTGTAGTATTGCTTTTATGAGAAATTTTATTCTTTTTATAATTACTTGACTCAAAAATTTGTTGATTCATATAGGTGCTTCTATCTTCCATACTTTTTTGCGACAATTTTACATTAATTGGATTTTCATTTTGCAGTTTAGCTTCATTATAGGAAATAGCGCTACATGAAGCTTTCATATTTTCTTCTAAATCATTTACTTTCACTTTTTTAGATTTATCTATCACCACAGTCTTTATTCCATTCGTATGAGTTCCAATTACACATATATTTGTTTCGTGCTTTCTTTTTGAGTTTATTCCAACTTCATTACAGTGACATTTCGAAGATGATAGTCTTGTATTTTTAGTTTGAAATTCTTCGGTATTACTAAAGTTCATTGAAGGACTAGAATTTACTTCTAATAATTTATGATTACCTGAACTTTTCAGATCAGGTACATTTTCAAAAACTTCAGGCGATACAGATGTTACATTACTAATCTTGATATTCATAACAGGTGAATTATCAAAATTCCTATGGTTTTCATTTCCTGGAAATATATTATTTTTTATATTATCTATAGTTACAGTTTCATATTCTTTTTGTTGCTTTTAAATTACCTGAAAATTTTTTTTCCTCTTTAATTTCATTATTTCTCTTTTCAGTCATCTCTGATTGAATAAATGAAATATTTTTGGATTGATCCAAATTATTTATTTTAGTTTTTGTATCATAGCTAGTAAGATCTTCAATGTTTAATCTTTTTGAAGTACTAATGATCTATACAATATGAATATATGGTTAGTCTCCTATAATTTAATAATATTAATAAATTAATTGGTTGAATTACTCACTTCAATGTCATCTTCATCACTATCGATCAAGATCAAATCAACCTTGCTACTTGAAATCGATACTTGCATACTTTGAAAGTTTTTATCTTTAGTTGTTTGTAATATATTTTTTTCTTGACTTGATTCTAATGCACTTTTTCCTTGATTTTTTTGTAACACATTTTTTTCTTGAACTATTTCTAATATACTTTTTTCTTGATCTGTTTTTAATACATTTTTTTTTTCATCAGTTTGTAACACACTTTTTTCTTGATCTGTTTGCAATATAATGTTTTTTTGATCTTTTTGCAATACACTTTTTTCCTGATCTGTTTGCAATATACCGCTTGTTTTATTTTTTTGTAATACACTTTTTTCTGTTTGTGATAGATTTTCTTCTTGATCTATTTGTGATATATTTTTATCTTCAGATAATGACAAAGCAACAACATTAGTACTTCTTCCTTGAAAATTTACTGATGATGTTGCAGACACGTTTTGACTAGAACTGCTACAGTTATTTTCACATGCAGTACTATAATACATAAAAAAAAAGTGTGTCATCATTAAAAATCAAATACTAAAAATCTGTAAGAACATGAGTGTGTAAATTTGTATAAATATATACATATATATATACATACTTTGTTGAAATTTCATTTGATGTTAGCTTAAAAGATTGAGGTGCAGGACATGCATGTGAATATGATAACATAGAAAGGTTATCTTTATCTTGTGTACCACCCACAGAAATTTCTGAATCACTGGTATCTGTATCTATGTCACGATAGGTAATACTGAAAAAAACAAATTATAAGAACTACAGATTACATTAAAAGACAAAACAAATAATATCATTATAAATCTTTTAAATTTGATAATGGTAAAGCATACATACTTTATTGTTTCTGGTACATTCTTTGCAGACTGCTGTACTTTATCTGTAAAGTAAAATAAGAATAAATTAATATACATTCTATTCTAATTCTATTCTATTCTATTCTATTATAATTAATATATATTCTAATGAATTTTTCCTAAGAATTTAAAAGAAATGAAATCAATAATAACAATAATTATACCACCTAATATGGATATACACTCATCACAACTCCACACAGGATTGGCCCATTTTAATTGTCCACATGCCATATGAATCCCTTGGGAACCACATGTCCGACATAAAGCTAATTCCCATTTTCTAGTAAAATAACATATATTATTCTAGTATACAATATTATACAACATAATTCTAAGTAAAAGTAATAATATTATTGCCTTACAGAAATATAATTCTATTACTAAATTAAATCTACTACTCACGCATTCATGCTTGTATAATTCCTGCCTTTTGGACATAAACATGTTATAGCATCACAGCGGTCATGTCTATATAAAAGTTCTTGAAATGCATTTGGTTCAAGTTCCCAAGATGCATCCCTATGAAGTAAAGAAACATATAATATTGGATAAATAAATATTTGTTATAAATTAAATATTGCATTTCAGTATTAATCTTCCTATATATGCTTGTAGATATATTACTTACTGACTTGGGATGAAAATACCATGTTGTAACATTGCTTTTTGGAATTCTTTTTTATTATTACATAGTGGACACTTAAAGAAATAACCAGCATTCATAGCTAATTGCTACAAAAAAGAAAAAGTTATCGATACAAAACATTTATATTTATTGATATTTTTAATTATTAAATATTAATTATTATTGTATATATTAAATAATTACAAGTTAATAAATAATTAATTTACCTGAACACACTTTCTATGAAACCAAGCATCCTTTTTACAGCAAGGTGCCCATAATGTCCCGATAAAATTTTTTGGATTAACATTATCATAACATATATAACATAATGTATCTGTATTCTCCTTAACTACATTTTTTTTGTATTCGTCAAATTTTTGTTTGGGCCTATGTTTTATACAATATGACCTAAAATTTTTATGACTTTATTTCTATTCTATAATCATTATCAAATAATCAATAATAAATACAATGAATATCTTGATTATTAATCTAAAAATATATGAATTTATATGAGCCAAAAGGCTAAGACTTTTTTAAACACGTTTAACTATTGACAATTACCTAAATTCACCAAAAAATTGATGAAGAGTTCCAGCTCTTAAGCCACAAGGATAATGAAATATCCGTTTACACTTAGTATTGCAACATCCTAATGTGGCACCATTTTTTTTGCAGAAAAAACATATCTTAAAATATAAATCCAAAATATGAATATAAATCTTTATGGAAAATAGAATAATATAAAATAAAATAGATTACAATGAAATAAACCTATCTTAATCATCATCTTACCAATCTTTTTCCTCTACGCAATTCTTTTCGTATATCTTCTACTAAAAATCCTAAAATACCTTCATTATCATTACCTTTCTGTTCCATATTAGAAGATAATAACTAAAAGGTAATGAATATTTATATAGTTTCTATCAATGCTAACACAGAAATAAAGTATAGTTAAAAATAAAATTCATTTATATTTAAGTACTTACCAAACAGTAATAATGTGTAACAATACCACGATATTCATGAAATTTACCAAATTCTAATTCATTGTCTTCTGTAAGACCACAGAAACAACAAACTTTTAAATTATGATTCTTTGTAGACATTATTTCTACTGAAAAAATGGATTATCCATATACGAATATTCACCATGTATACATTAAATAGATTAAGATATTATAATTATATGAATAATAATCTACCTAGAAAGTTTTTCCGATTATATTTATATATTATAAAAGATATCTTCCAGAGTATATTTATATTCCATGTTTCTACAAAACTACAAATTTCATTTTCCTTTATATAAAACGGATCATATATTCTTGCATAAAATATTCAAGCAGTAAGTAAAAATTTAACATTGCAATTTCTTCAAATCGTAAATCTTTCGGATAAATTAACTTTAAGAAAAGAATTATATTCTCGTATTGACAATATGCCATAAAAAAGACCAGAACATCTCTTTTTCGTAAAAACAAGGTACGTTCATGTCATCGTATACCGATCCAACTTCAAATACAAACAATAATACCACAGATTCCTCATTTTTGTGTTTTAATTCTTCGGTAAATTCAATTTTATTTTCAACAACCAATACAGCATTAAATACACCAACATGAAAAATATAAACGATCAGTGATTGACCGGAATAAGAGGAGACACTTTTTATTTCTATTAACAAACTGTACTCAACTTGCCTGTAAACGACATTTTAAACATGGCGGACAGCGGCGTTTTTAAATCTACTATAAAATTAAAAATTATTTAAATTTTTTCCCTGATATTTCTGAAAATCATTAAGGTGCAATCAACTAAATATTTAAAAATCATTAATATATATTTTTAATTTTTTTCTTTAATTTTTCTTTCTTATTCTTACAAATCATTCGTATTCTATTGGTAGATCGAATATCAAACCGCCAATTTATATCACGTGATTTATCAATCTGGTGTCTCAAATTATACGTAACTCAACTGAAATATTAATATTATTGATATCAGAATGATTTTGATCATTTATCGAATCATTAAAACTTATAACTATGAATAATTCAATATGTGATGATAATTTTATATTTTCAATATTCCTATAATATAATACACAGCAACAGTGACTGCAATTTTATGGTTAATCCAGCAATATCTTTGTTTAATTATCGATAAACGAATTCAATAGTTTAAATTTTAAAATATTATAAATCAAAATACACAGTAATGCTCGTATTGAAATTGTAACGTAAAATAACATGGTGAATACTCCTAGAATGCTTCACACTTTGATATTATATAGAATGCACATTGGTTTATTCTAGGGAGGTTGACTGAAAAGTTTGAACACCATTGGAAAAGTAAATTTATAAAATCGAATTATAAAGAAAGAAGTATTTCTTTTTTCAAAAGTATTGTTTTATACTATTATAATACATAAATTCCGTGCATTTCTACTTTATTTCTTATGTTAATATAGTAATGTATATTGCAATGAAAGTTTACAAATTTATATAAATGTATATAGTGATCCATGATTACACATGCGAATGGAATCGTCTTAACTTATTAACAGCGGCGTTTCATTTTAAGAACAGGTATGACTGATTTTAAATATATACGATACAATGCAGGATCATACTAAACAAATTAAAATAAGAAAACAATAAAGCGTACTGAAATAATGTAAACTTCAATAGCAAATTATGTACCGCAAAGGACTTGGTGTATTTTATATATACATATATATATATATATATGTATATATATAGATGTATATATACACATATATATAAAAATATAAACACATAGTTATTGCTTTTTTGTGTAGATTTCACAATAGAAAATCAATCATGAATTTTTGTCGAATATTTTATCGTATAAACGTGAACGCTTTCGTCTTTTATTTAGGTTATGTTTACATCATATACTTTTATTATTGGTAAAGTAAACGTAATCCGTAAAAATACAACTATAAAAAAGTCACGATTAGTAATATCTTCATATTTTAAAATTTTATTTAGATTTAATATTTTTTATATCGAAATGAAATATATGTCGAACGATAATTTTTTATATAGAAATTAAATCAGAAATTAAAATACTATGCCAACGCCGTAAGCTAAATATATATACATTCTTCGATGATAGATAAAGGAATTCTTAAAAACTTTTCAAATTTTTTTTTTACGGACATTACAATTTATTTATGCAAAATTTAAATAAATTTCAAAAAAATAAATGAATTAGCAAAGAAAACAGTTTATTTTTCTAAATTTCAAAACACACTGGCACGATTATATTTACATACGTCACTGGATATATTTTATGAATGGAATAGTTTAGACAAGCAATGAGTACACGTTTTCTAAATTAGTTCTATATTTGATCGTAAAAACGGTGGTTTTTATAGATTGTAAATATCATAGATATTATTATGAATAAATATTTAATTACTATATAGTCTTTAATAAAGGAATACACTTTGGCATAGAGATCCCACTAGTGTTTGAAAATAATTCAATATAAATATGACATATGTTTTTGTTCTATATAGTCTAAAATGTAATACAGAATTATTTCTTTGCTATATGTAAAATATTACTATTAATTGTATGTTTATATATATTTACAAGCTAGAATATATTTATTGGACCGTAAAAAAATTGTTACCAGTTAATTCTTGAATGAATTCTACTAAGAAATTTTAAATTATAACATACACAAATAATATACAAGGATATAAAACAATAATTACAGCAGCAGTATATAACATTAAAAATGAATGGGATCATTCCTGAAATGGAACAAATAATTAGTCAGCTTGAACGTGGAACTGTGGTAACAAAATTTTTCTCAAGGAAACGACCAGAAAAAAAAACCTTAATGATACGAAGAGAAACTAGACAAATTGTTTGGTCAAGGAGTTCTACCTTTAGACCTTTTGACGGTTCTGGTAAGAAGTTTTAAGTTTCTAGTTAACGTTTAAAATTAATTTGTCATATTTATATTTGATCATAGAAAAGATAAAATACTTTTCTATAAAGGGTTGTTTTACATTAAACTGTTCTTTATAGATTCACATTCACAAGCACACAAAAAATAAATTTTCCACCTAATATTTTAGGCACACTTTATACATGGTTATGCAGTTATATATCTACAGCAAAAATGGGCAGAATATTATCTGAAGATACTAGTTATAGGCCAAAAACCAGAAGGAAAAATCAGTGTCCATTTTGTATATGGGTGAGTTTATGATAAAGATAAAATCCATATCAGTTGTTGGATCTCATCCAGAAAGATACAATGAACTTGATAGATATTTGTAGACATATTATACTTGTCATTTATATTAATGTTTATTCTATTTGAAATTATTTAAAATTTTTATTGATGTATAATTAATTATACAAAAATAGAGTTTTTATTTCATTTATATAGGTGGTAGGTATAAAATATTAAAATGTTTACAATGTTTTGATCTCGGATGATTTAAAAATAAATAATTATAGATTCTTATTTTATCTTTCCATTATTGCAACTTCTCCTTCAGTTTTGGTCTATCAACAATTGTGCCCATTACTACTGTTGATATATAGGATAGAATATTGAATACTAGAGGTATTATAGTACAATAAAAGTTACAGTATTATATGTCATGATACTGCATAAATATTTAGATAATATATTCAAACAATATTTTATTGAAGTTGTAATATGTAGGTAAAAAAATAAAAAATATATGTATATCAATTTTTTTTAGTTGAAATAAGAGAGGTCAAAGAAGTTAGGATAGGCAAGCATTCCAAAGATTTTGAGAAATGGCCAGAAGATGCAAAGAGGATAGAAAGCTTGAGATGTTTTGTTGTATTCTATGGTTCTGAATTCAGATTAAAAACTCTTTCAATATCAGGTGAATATAAAATACTTCTAATTATAAATCTTGTTGTTATAAATTTTGTTGATTTTTCTGTAATTTATTCATTCTTGATTAATATGTATTTTAGCTCTAAGTGAAAAGGAATGTGAGTTATGGGTTAAAGGTTTACGTCATTTGGTGCAAGATACTATTAATGCTCCATATCCTTTACAAGTTGAAAGATGGCTTAGGAAAGAATTTTATGCAATGGAGAATTCAAGAGAAACGTAAGGAATTTAATATCTACATTGTCATTCTTTTCTATAGCTTAAATTAATGTTTGATTTTGACTTTAAAAACTGATAGTAAAACTGATTTAACAGAGTTACATTAAAGGATGTTAAAGCATTTTTACCTAGAGTTAATTGCAAAATTGCAACTAACCGTCTAAGAGAATTATTTCAAGAAGTAGATACAAGAAGCAGAAATGAACTTGGGTTTGATGATTTTGTTATTTTGTATCATAAACTTATGTTTGATCAGAATGTAAGTTATTTAAATTTAAAAATATTTGTCGTAAATATTAACACTTAACTTCATAATACAGATTAGTATATAATTATATCTTTTTATAGAATCTTGCAGATTGGAATAAACTATTGAATTATTCTAAGTCAGGACAAACTATTACCCTTCAGGAATTTCAAAACTTTTTAATCACTGAGCAACAAGATGCTTTAGGAAACAATGATATAGAAGCTTCACGTTTTATTAGAGACTACCTTCAAGATCCGCAAAGAGATATACAAGAACCATATTTCACATTTTCTGAATTTATAGATTTCCTTTTTTCCAAACAAAATGATATTTCGGATCAACGATATAATCAAGTGACTCAAGATATGACTAAGCCTTTAGCTCATTATTGGATTGCATCATCACATAACACGTAAAAAATTATAAATAATCGCAATAATACATTTGATATTCTTTCAAATATTATATTTAAGAATCTTATTATTAAATATATAAAATAAATACTTTCAGATATTTGATGGGTGATCAAATAAGCAGTGAAAGTAGTTGCCAAGCTTATGTACGTGCATTAAGAGCTGGTTGCAGATGTATAGAACTTGATTGTTGGGATGGTCCTGATGGAATGCCTTTTATATTTCATGGACATACATTAACAACAAAAATAAAATTTCTAGATGTTATTAAAACTATCAAAGAACATGCTTTTGCTACATCTGAGTATGTATTATTTAAAAAAAATCATAGAACTATGATATACATGTACTGTTTGCATGCTTACATGCATTTGTATATAAATTGATCTACTTATTTATTTATTTATCATATATGTATATATGTATATACACATTTTTGTAGATATCCTGTTATTTTATCCATAGAAGATAATTGTACATTGCCACAACAAAGAAAAATGGCTATTACAATGCAAGAACTGTTTGGAAATATGCTATTAGTTCAATCAGTAGATAAAAATGAAACTTGTTTACCATCTCCATATGCATTACGAAAGAAAATATTATTAAAACATAAAAAACTTCCTGATGGAGCTGATGAGACATCATTTCTTATTCGTAGTGATGAAAGTAGACAAGAAATGGATCTTAGAAATACTGTAAAAAATGGAATATTATACTTGGAGGATCCTGTTGATAGAGAATGGAATCCACATTTTTTCGTATTAACGCAGCAAAAGCTATTTTATACAGATACATTCTCAAGAGCTCAAGAGACAGAGCATGATGATGATGATGAAGGATGTATTCGAAGACCAACAGATGTACGTAGTAATACATTTATAAATATATTATTTAAAATATCTATCACATATATCAAATATCAATTATATGGTATATTTGTTTTATAGGGAGTACCAAATGATGAACTACATTTTGGTGAGAAATGGTTTCATGGAAAGTTAGCAAAAGGCAGGGAAGAAGCTGAAGAATTATTACAACGATACTCTCATCTTGGCGATGGTACCTTCCTAGTTCGACAATGCGTTACATTTGTTGGTGACTATAGTCTTTCCTTTTGGCGTAAGGGCAAAGTAAACCATTGTCGTATAAAATTAAAACAAGAAATGGGTCAAACACAATATTATCTAATTGATACAAATTGCTTTGATAGTTTATACAGTCTAATAACATATTATCGCAATAATCCCCTTAGAAGTCAGGTAATTGCATTAAAAATGAAGTATCGCACATTATTTATATTTTCTTTAAGAAATAAGAAATAATATATATTTATTTAATATATAGGAGTTCTTAATTACACTCCAAGAACCTGTACCTCAACCAAATAAACATGAGGAAAAAGAATGGTGGCATGCAGAATGTACTCGTACTTTAGCAGAAGAAATGTTAAAATGCATTCCCACTGATGGTGCATTTTTAGTGAGACCTAGTGAAAAAGAAAGTAACTCTTATGCTATATCTTTTAGGTATGTAAATACAATAATTTAATTCTATATATACATATATATTATACAACAGAGAAATAATTAAAAATTTACTACATTTTATTTAATAGGGCTGAAAAGAAAATTAAACATTGTAGAATAAAATTTGAAGGACGTTTGTATACCATAGGAACAGTGCAATTTGAAAGTTTAGTTGAATTAGTAAATTACTATGAAAGGAATCCACTCTATAAGAGAATAAAGCTAAGTCATCCTGTCAATCAAGATGTCATCAGAAGAGTGGGTTTGGTATGTGACAGACTAAAAGCTTTTGCTAGTATGTATAATTACAAAAAATTAAAAGTTTATGTATAAACACAAATGTGGAAGAGGTCATTTTTTATTAAACATGATATTAAAAAAAAATTAAGTTTATATCAATGTTATTAAAAATTACAATTACAATCTTTTTAAAGGATGCAGATGATGGATCTGTTTATGGTATACCTGGATACATGGACCCAACAAGTTTTGGATCTAAAGTAAGTTATATTTCACAATGAATTCAATTATTACTAAATGTTATACATATTTCTATAATACTTATAATGCTACAAATAATATATTTCATAAATAGGTAACAGTAAAAGCTCTTTATGATTATAAAGCAAGAAGAGAAGATGAATTGACATTGGTAAAACATGCTATAATTACTAACGTGACGCGACAAAGTGGTGGTTGGTGGAGAGGAGATTATGGTGGTAAAAAGCAGCATTGGTTCCCAGCAAATTATGTTGAAGAAATAGATTATCAAGATAGTCCAGGAGATGTGAGTAATATAATTAGTTAATATACAATACAATTTTATCATATCAATTTTAGTCTACAGATTCTATGATGCTTGGTAGTCTTCAAAAGGGTTCGTTAGACATTATGGGTGCAGTTGTCGAATTAACATTAGGCGAAAGACCTGGTTTGGAATGGATTTTACGAATACAAAATCCTAGTATGTGTTCTGTATTTGAAGTGGCAACACCATCAAAAGATAGTGCATTAGAATGGATGTCAAGTATCAAAGAAACAGCACAGAATGCCAGTGTTAGAGTAATAAACCCATTTATATTTATTCGTATTTAACTACGATTAATCTCTCCAAGTTTTGAACTTTTTTTATATTGATTTCCATTTATAGGAAAATCAACACAAAGAGATGGAGAGAGCATGGAGGATAGCAAAAGAAATGTCTAATCTTATAGTATATTGTAGATCAGTTGCTTTTAATGTTGAACGAATTAGAGCAAAGGGATTTATATTCCATGAAATGAGCAGTTTCCCTGAAACTAAAGCAGAAAAACTCATGTGCCAGCAAGAAAACAAGTTTTTCTTAAAATATCATCAGGTAATGACCATTTAATAAAGTATAGGCTTCTTTTTTACAAAATTAATCTTATGCTTACAAATATTATTGATTTAAATTATAGATGCAATTTAGTAGAGTATATCCTAAAGGTCAACGTATTGATTCATCTAATTATAATCCTGTGCCAATGTGGAATTCTGGTTGTCAAATGGTAGCTTTAAATTATCAAACTGGAGATAAATCTATGCAATTAAATCAAGCTAAATTTAAAGAAAATGGTAGCTGTGGTTATGTGCTGAAACCAGATTTTATGTTCAGAGATGATTTTAATCCTTATGACAAAAATTGCTTGTATGGAATAGATGCACTTAAAATTAGCTTAAAAATTATTGGTGCAAGACATTTGATTAGATCTGGAAGAGGAACAGCTAGTCCATTTGTTGAAATAGAAGTAATTGGTGCAGATTTTGATAATGGAACAAAAATAACAACCAAAACAATACGTATGTATTTTTTTAGGAAAAAAAATATGTTATGTTTTAATTATATTCACATATTTTTTTTTATATTTGAGTATTTCATTTGTTTAGATGACAATGGTTTTAATCCCATGTGGAATGAGTCTTGTGAATTTGAAATATACAATCCATACTTTGCTCTCATAAGATTTGTAGTACAAGATGAAGATATGTTTGGTGATAGTAATTTTATAGGGCAAGCTACTTATCCTGTATGTATTCATATTTGTTATTATATATATTTAATTTTTTATATTAACAGTATTTAGCCTTATTCCTTCTAAAATTCATTTATTTTATTAATTATTTTTAGGTCCGTTGTTTAAGAACAGGATATAGAAGTGTTACTTTAAAAAACAACTATAGTGAAGATCTAGAACTTGCTGCACTTTTAGTACACATTCGAATTATAAATTTTTCTGTAAATGTAAATAGTGATCTCTCTTCTTGTTTCTTTTTTAGTTAATTTTATGAATATTTAATTTAATTATATTATTTATTTTTTAGGCAACATCGTGAACTAATGGAAAAAATTATTAAATGAGTAGATCTGATACACTGTCCACAATGTTTGGTATAGTGTTTCACATGTACATATATTTGATGAGTGTTTCTGTGTGTACATTGTGGTGAAATAGAACCACGAATAATAACATCTTTTAAAAAAATGAAAATGATAAAAATGAATGTTATTTTTTACTGATTTAATTTGAATGAAATTCAAGTAAAATCTATTTTTTAATAACTATAAAATATCATTGTGAACTTGGTTTTCTATTGATTAATCAAAAATAATATTTTATGTTATTGATTACTTAATTTTATAATCAGTGGACAAATATAATTCTTTGAAGTAGCATTTACTAGTTATAAAGTTAACTTCAATGGATGAAGTGGTACATATCTTTACACAATCAATAATTTTTAGTACCTTGTTACTATCATGAATTTTATTAATTTTTTTATTTCATATATCATCGCATTTATTTTGATTATATGTTCCCATATGTATAGCTTTATAAAAAAATATACATTCAAATAGTATTTCTATAATACTTCCAATGTGCATTATTTATAACTAATAATCTACATTGTCTTATATTTATATATCAAATCTATTATATTATATAAAGAAAAATGTTTATTTAAATGTGGTCAAATAGAAACAGCTACATGACTTTTGCACATATCAACAAAAAAATACAATATAAAGAAGATGGATAGTAACAAGTATTTTTGTGTAGTATATATGTTGAATTGTGAAATAAAAAAAAAATTTCCAGTAAATATAGGTTGTTCATTTTTTATAAGGAAACAATTCTACTGAATATTTTAAGAGTATAAAATAAGATAGCAAAGCTTAAATTATATATATGTTACATATTTGTGTGTGATGTGTGCGTGTATGTATGTATGTGATATTACACAAAAGAAAAAAATATTTTTGGATATTTATTCTTCCTAATTTTATATATTACAAATCGTAAAAGAAATAAAAACTGAATAGGAGAGACACAAATATCAATAAGTGCATTATTTATAATGATTTATAGAATTTGTTGATTTATGAAGATTTACACAGTTTTCTTAAGATATTCATCAAATAAGAATACAGAAATAGAAGCATCATGATCTGTCAATAACAGTTTTTTCAAATCATTTATATGTCCAGCTAATTGACGCACACAATCAGCCTGTTGTTCCATAAATTGTTCTTCTACATAATGAGCTATAGATGGATCTTGCTTGGTGTGATGTTGTGCTTTTGAATGAATATTTAAAGCTTCTTCTGCAAGTTGTTTTTCAATATCAAGTGCTTTAGCTAAACTATTAATTTCATTAAACTGTAATATTTTACTCTCCTTCCCCTGCAAAAAAAATTAATCAAAATTATATAAAAAAAACATACAATTAAAAAACCTTGTATATTTACATTTTTCTTATATCGTGGCAATTGATTGAAATTCATTCTACCACCCCTTTTGGTAATGAATTTTATTATATTAATAGCATCTTCCCATGTTTTATCTGAAAGTTTACGATATAATGCTTTAAAGCCATCTCGATTTGATTCATAATTTCCAAACTGAGTTGACATTAATAATAATTCATAGCTAGATTCAATATGAGCATTTGCGTATGCTTGAAGATCGGCCTGTAATTCCTTGATACTCCCAAATGTGGCATTACAATTCGGGAACAATGAGTTTTCTAGAAATATGATAATTAATAATATTAACAATTAAAGACACTTTATGATAATGTCATATTTTATTAAAATATTTTAGTTTTCTTTTTTTTTTGTTTTTATACAATATAACCTACTATTTGCAGGAAGTGCAGATTTACAAGTTTCTTCAACTTTACTATAACAAGAATCTGCTGAGACAGTGATGAAAAGGGCACACAATATTCCTAGTAGAAACATCTTTGCTAAAGAAAAAAATATAAAAGTTTATAATTAAACACAATCATATATAACTATATCACAGTAGTGAACAAACAATTTTAACACCATACTACTTATAACTCAATATAATAATAACTGTTTTTAAAATAAATACGAAAGATTGGTTATATTATAGATTATATATATATATATATATATATATATATATATATATATATATATATATGCACTAAATTGGGACTAAATCAACGAGCGTAAACAAGAAGAAATATTATAATTTTGTGGATTTTTACCAAAACGCTTTAAAAACCAGAAAGGTAATCGACAATGAACTTATTTCCCAAATAAAGCAAAATTGTTATGTCGATTGGAGTGTATGGTAAAAACGTATTTTGACAAATGCGAACTAAATGAAAACGGAGTGATAAATCGGGATGATATAGACTGTAAATATAATTTTGTTATTTTTATCAATCGCTTATATATTCACTTATTGCGTTATCGCATACAAATTACGCAGTAGAAAAAACATTATTTACATAGAAACTTGGATGAGTGACGAATTAGTTTTACCCGCCATTATTATAAAAGTCAGATTGGACAAAAAAGAAACATCGAGAAAATGCTTATCTTCTATACTGTACTGTAGAAAATCTATGGTATCTTATCACGTACCTCTCTGAATGATGCTCTTGCACTGTTGGATAGAACGTGAATACTCTCGCTTCGATGTTCTCCCAACAATGAATTACTAATTAACTGATGCGAACATTGGACTCCCGAGTAGTAGGATCTTGATGTAGAATGTGGTAAGGGAAATTTATGTAGCAGTCATAGTCACCTGATACGCATTCGCGCATGTGCAGTAGCTCGACGTTTGAGGGAAAAGTGAAAATTCCAATAATTCTGGTGTGTCTTTGTCATAATTGAGAGCTGCGAATGTTACGCATTTACGTACAGATTATTAGATGATCGATGGTTGCTCGTCGAGCTTAGTTCGTGAACATTTTGTCATCTTAAATTGGTTGAATACAGCCTTCTATACCAGTGCGTATAAAGGTTGTATCCGAAAGAGATCGTCAACAGTTCCCCTTCTTCAATTTACGCACTATAACCCTGCAGTAAGAAGTAATCGATGATGAAGCTCCTTTGTGTTCTTCTTTTTGCATCAACCTGTCTTGGTTATTCTGATAAAAGTGGATTTCATTGTAAGTTAATTTTTTATTTACAAGATTTACCGATTTTTTTTTCTTTTATTCTCTTTTTTGCTCTCTTTCTTTCTCTTTCTCTCTCTCTCTCTCTCTCTCTCTCTCTCTCTCTCTCTCTCTCTCTTTGTCTCTCTCTTTCTCTCTCTTTCTGTTTCTCTTTTATCATCGACTTATCTATTCCAAGTTCTCTTTTTTATCGATACTATGGAAGTTTATTACGTTGCTATTTTCTCATTATCTTCAATGTAAATATTTTTAGCGTAAATATTTTTCATTTCAATTGGTACATTGTGCGTTTTGAAGATAGCGAACTTAATTCGAATATGGAACTATTGTCTAATATTTATATTGATGGCTGACAATGCTTACAATAACGTTTGACAATAAATCATTTGAACCCAATATAAAAAAAGAGATATTATTTGCTTATTTGCTTGCTAGTAAACAAGGGAAAATAAATTATTTGACGTAGTTTACTTGATTTAACGCAGGCAATTAATTGTATTGTTTGATTATTTTTAGGTTATACGCATTAATTTAACACTGCTTGATGTTCTATTTTTTAATTTACACATTGTATATAAACAAACATAATTACAATGTGTTTTATATTAGAGAAAATAAAATGTAATAATAATATAATTTTTAATTTATACTCATTAAGAATATCGATTTCAACATCTAATTTATAATAAGACTATTTTGAAATAACCCAATACTAAGATCTACTGAACTATTTTCCTTGAAAGATAATTTAAAAAGTACAATCATGATAATCTGGAGCACAAGATGTTCTTTGAACTATCATTTTTATATTAAATAAAATTGTTATCAGAAATATTTTTATCCAATTGAATGACTTTAATGAGACTTAATTAAAACATATTTATACATTATTACTTACAATTATATATTATATTCAATGCTACTTTAATTAAAATCATAATAACATTATTTTCGTATCTATAATTTAGAAAATTGTATCAAGTTTTATCATTTATATTATTTTTATCTTTTCTAATCTTTCTTTAAAAGATAAAAGAAGCACTCAATTTTATCATTTATCTATAGAACGTGACTTTAAGCTATTGTAACACAATATAGAAATAATATCATATAGAATATGCACACATGAACAATAATAGATTTAAATTTGATTTCATCTATTCAATTAATTCAGTCATTGAGTTTTTATTTAATCTTTAATTCTGTGTATTTTATATATATTTTTTAATTTCTTATTATTAACTTCTTTTTATAATTGCTTATTTGTTAATAGATATAATAACATTTACAATATAATAAAATATAATAAATACATAATTTTTTAATTACATGATTATAAATATGCTGTGTAACTAAATAACTATATATATATATATAATTATTTATAATCAGTTAAGGATTAATTAATAGTGACAATATCTATATTTGTAATATATTTAGAAAGCCAATATTGTAGATCATCTTGTTTACACAATGCCAGCACTCTGTTTGATAAGAAGTGCGTGATGATGAACATGCGTTGATTAATCCATGTTCCAAAGTCCATTTCCCACTTGTGTAATTTTCTTTATTGTCCTCCAGTGCAACTTTATATATTTGGAAAGATAAAATTATTACATAGTTGCTAATATGCACATACTATTTAAATTTTCATTATTAGGCTTTTGATTTATTCTCAATTTTGTATACTATTATGACAATATAAAATTTAATTTGTATAAATTAAAACAAGAAATATCAGTATGATAGCTATTAATTTATAAAAGCTAGTAAAATATTAACATTATTAATATTGTTGGATTATTTAAATTGAATTTATATTGCTTTTTTGTTATAGTTATATTATTAATGGTTAATTATATATATTCTTTTTTGTTTTATAACTTTTCTTTTTTATGCAACTTTAAAAATAATAAGTACAATAAGAATAAGCTTGTTTTAATAAATTTTATTGATTTTATTAATTATTTATTATAGTATTATTATTTTGTATACTATTATAATATATTCCATATCATATTTGCAAGATAAAAGAAATAGAACATGTCATTTAAACTGTACAATGGAAAGCTGATTTTGTCAAAGTTGCAGCTAGTTATCATACATATAGGCGTTCTTTTTACTGACATGAGATATACACATATATAATCTTATCTGCAGAAAAATATATTTAATACTTTAATTTTTATATATTTGGAAAATTTATTTGTTAAGTTTTTGAATTTTTTGTAACATTAAAGCAATATAAATTTTTATAAATATTTAATTTCAGGTACAATAGGAACTGCAAATGTACCATTATCATGGATGGATATGGTGGATCCATGCATAAAAAATTTAACATCCCAGATCAAAACTGAGGTTGAAGCTTCTTTGACCTATCTTGCAATGGTATCTAATTTATTGAAAATTTTTTAAATAGATTCCTTTTTCCCCATTATTTTAAAATTAATAGATATAAACAAATTGTGAATATTTTTTCAGGGTGCGCATTTTGCACGTGATTCTATAAATCGTCCTGGATTTAGCAAATTTTTCCTTGAAAATGCAAGTGAAGAAAGAGAACATGCAATAAAACTTATAGAATATTTGTTGATGCGTGGTCAACTTATAAATGATGTTAATGATCTTTTGAAGTTCCCATTGGTAAAAATGGTATGTTATATAAATTTATTAAAATACTTTATAATTTCATAATTTTATAATGATAAATATTTATTCGTAGAATCCAGTGCGAGAGGAATGGAACTCAGGAATGGATGCACTTACAGATGCTCTTAACTTAGAAGCTAAAGTTACCCGTAGCATTCGAGATATCATTACAACTTGTGAGACTCCTGCAAATTATAATTTTAATGATTATCATGTAAGTATAATTTCTAATAAGTTTTTGAACATATAAAAAGTAAATAGAATTATATTGAGAATTACTCCTTAATTATTGTATTATTATAGTTGGTTGATTATCTTTCTGGAGAATTCTTGGAAGAACAATACAAAGGAGAACGTGTTCTTGCTGGAAAAATCTCCACATTGGGTAAAATGATTGTAAATAATGGTCCTCTTGGAGAGTTCTTATTTGATAAGAAACTCTTGAATGGTGAAGTTTAATTTTTATTCTATATATGATATAATTTTAATTTAATGCACATATACAATAAACATAATAAAAGTGTGTGGCCATATTTAGAATAGTATATATGTCATTTAACATGTTTATACTAGATTTATAATTTTGTTACTATCATTATATCTCAGTAAGCTTTTTCATATGAAATATATTTCTAAATATGGCCTTCAATAACTTAGAAATTCATAAAATAACGTTTGCAGTGTTTGTTATTCTATGATAAATATATTATTCCTAATGATCAAATAAATATTATTTTGAGATTGATGTTGATGTCTTATTGTGATTCCTTCCAGTATAAAAAATTTAATATAAGTTACATAATAAATATGAATCTATAGATAGTCTTAATTAATATATAGTATATTAATTTATTACAATAAAAAATGCTCTTGACGATATTAGTTATTCTTCAATTATTTTTTGTTGACAGAATAACACAATATATATAACCTTATACTTGTACAAAGAAAGTCTCTTTGTTAAACAACTTGATTCAATTTAAATACAGGATTGTTACTCATAATTAGATCATCATATTAAATCATCGTTAGTATACAATTAGAAAAAACTAATGCTGATAGTTATATCAAATTATTATGATTCATCGTTATAAATCCCTAAGTTAAACGAGATTTTTTATCATCCGGTTATAAAGATGAATACATTTGTACAGAACGTACATACGCAGCGACAGTAATATTTATCAAAAAATCTTTAAATCACAGTAAAATTATGGGTTTTACGATATAATAGCGCCTATAAATCTTTAAATAAATAAATAAACTCACTGATCAATCGTGAAGATATTAACAGGCTGCACATAAGATAATCAGATCTATAATTATTTTTTATAAAAGCTTTTGATAAAGAATTAAAAAGACAATTCTATCGCTGTACACAGCAAGAAATAATTTTTATTTAATTCTTTATATATTTCATATACATTTAAAATTTAGAGTATTTTATTTAATATATATAGGTCTAAGTGTTATTGAATTTCAAGAAGTATTCGAATTTTCCTACGCTTGACTTTATATAAAATGCTTTTCTTATTAATAATCGTAACGTCACTTAAAAACTATCATCTATATATGTGAGTATATATATCTTATATCATTAACAGTTTTTGTAATCAAAAATTTTTGTCAGAGTCAATTCAAAAAATACCGCTTTTTGGGAAAATACCCAGCCATTGGCAATACTGGTTATACTCAATGCAGAGAGCGGGAAATTTTTAACATATAAAATAGTAATATACACCGATTAGTTAAGTGAAAATACTTTTTCTATGTTCATTCTAAACTGTTTAGAACTGAATTGTTTTGTTCTTTGATAATTTAGCAAATTCATTTACGTTCTTCTAATTTATCTTATAACATTTAACCAATGAAGTTTGTTATATAATTGATATAACGAATACGATAGAAATTCTGTGAACGTAAAATGAAACTATAATAAATTATAAACATCCACTTTCAAAAAGCTTGGATAAATTGAAACAATTTGAATTATTTTGAAAAATTCCAGACATGCATTGCCACAATTAAAATATTAGAATCACAAAGTTCCATTGTAACGTTAAACATCACACTAAACTAAAAGACGCTAGTTCTAATGTACGCCGCGGAGTGTCGACACATTAAAGTCGAATGGAAGACACTTGGTACATGGGTCATAACCTATAAAAGGCATGCGCTATATATTTGTACATACGGCTTCTTTCTGTTGTTAACTGCTTAAACTTCTTATTCGTGAATTGGTATTTCATTTTTATATGTCAATTAATTTATTTTCTATAATAACGTCTTTTTTATATACTATATTAATTACGAGTTTCTAACGTGTACGAAGTTCTTCATCAGGTTATTTTGATCTGCGGTAATAACTTATTGTTAATTGCAACAATGATCTAAGTGTCATAATTGATAATTAAGGACATTACAATTTTGTTTATTTATAATAGTTATTCGATATTTTTATTTTATCGAAATTTATATTTTATTTTATATATCTCTACTAAATATATTATATATATGTTTAATTCTAACTATTAATATTAAAATTTTTTTTATTATAAAATTAGTATTTTTTGCAGATTATAGTTGAAAATATCATATTTAGAATTAAACTCATAGTATCTCAACTAGGATGTGATAATTACAAAACAAAAATTATATTCCAAAATGAACGTTGTTAATAAATGTCCAATTTGTGGAAATCATTTACTATATCAAACATTATTTTTACATATAGATTTGAAAAATGGCAAATGCAGAATCTTTCGCAGAAGTAACGGATGTTGTACAAATTTTACGACAATGGGAAGAAGAACATACATCACCTACATATGATCCAATTCCAACGCTTCAAAGGTTAGCTGAGATCATAGAGCTTGAAACAGAAAATTATCTAAAAATGGATCCAGATCCTTTTGATGAAAGACATCCATCACGTACTGATCCAGAATGTAATTTTGGACATATTCTTAAAGTTCTTTTTAGAAAAGATAATTTTATGACGAAGGTAAATATAAAAAGAAATTTGCAATATATAAATATCAGTAATCTAATTTGAAAAATATTATCTAGTTATAATTTTGAAAAGTGTTTATTCAAAATTATTTTTTAATAACTTATTAAATAGAATATTAATAAATTATATTTTGTTTCTAATATAGTTGATAAATGATTACCTAAGAGACACATATTGGTCGCGAGCTGGTATCACAGGCAGAGATGTTAGAAAACTAAATATTGCTGCTTGTCGTCTCATGTTAGATATACTCCCAGGGTTAGAAACTTCGGCAGTATTTCAACCAGATATGGAAGGTCTTATACACAGATTATTTTCTTGGGCAGAAAAGAGTATAGAACCTTTGCAAAGTTATGCAACTGGTCTTCTAGCTGCTGCAATGGAAGTACAAGATATTGCTACTGGATTTAGAGAACAAAATGGTAAAATGGTGCCATTAATGTTACAACGACTACATAAATTGCAAGAAAAAGCGCAAAAAGATAGACAACTAGCATCTAATGCACGTCCATTTGCACATTTTGCCCAAGATACAAATGACACATGTGATTCCGAGAATAAAGGGGTTCCTGGAAAACGAAAAGTTCGTGAAAAAAAAGAAAATGGAATTCTGAAAAATTCATCACAAGACATACACTTTTCTGATGAAGAAGTTGGTGATCAACAGTCTAATGAGATGCCACCTGTTAAAAAATTGAAAAATGATTCTGATTGTGAAATAATTTCACCTACAAAAAATAATGATAATTCGTATCCGGAAATTATGTCTCCCCCACAAACTATTCCTAAAGTTACTAATAATTCTGTTAATTTACAAATAACACCATCAAACAAACAAAGTGGCCAACAAAGTACACGTTCAACAAATATAAAGTCAGCTAAACCTGCTTTACAAAAATCTCCAAATTTATCTCAGACAAATAATACACCTTCTATGTTATTAGAAGGTAATTCTAATTCATCTTGGGCAGAAATGGAATCTTATGTTATTGGTAATATTCAAATGCATCCACCAACTTTAGCTACACGTCAAATGCTTATTTTAAGATATCTTACACCAATGGGAGAATATCAAGAATTCTTAGGTCATGTTTTTGAACAGAATGCACTTGATTTAATATTGAAATATATAAATGTTCGTGAAACAAAAGATAGCCGACTTGCTTTTGAAGCATTGAAATATTTGGCATCATTATTATGTCATAAAAAATTTTCAATTGAATTTTTAAATGTTGGAGGATTGCAAAAATTATTAGATGTTCCAAGACCAAGTGTTGCTGCAACAGGCGTATCAATATGTCTTTATTATTTAGCATACTGTGAAGATGCAATGGAAAGAGTCTGTTTACTGCCAAAACACATAATTTCTGACCTAGTCACATATGCTCTTTGGCTGTTAGAAAGAAGTCATGATTCAGGACGCTGTCATGCAACAATGTTCTTTGGTTTCTCTTTTCCATTTAAAGTTATACTCGAAGAATTTGATGCACAAGATGGTCTGAGAAAATTATTTAATGTGGTAAGTATTACATTGTTTTATTCTATAATCATAGTATCAATGCTTTCTAAATTAAAACGGGCTTTGTATTATAGATATCAACTTTACCTATTTTGAATATTGAAGAAGAACCAGCTTTAAATGATGATGAAGAATGTGCATCACGGCAAATTGTAAGGCATGTAGCTGTTGCATTAAAGCGATATATGGAAGCACATTTACATTTAAAGGCTGAACAATTGCAAAGAGTGGAAAATGTAAGAGCAGAACGAGATACTTGGCAGCCCTCTCTACCTCCCTATAAGGTGATATATTTATTAAATTACTAATATGATAATAAAAAATTGAGTATGCATATATAAAATTTACAAATATTAACATTATTATGGAACTATTTCTTCAAAGATTAATTATTTTAGGCTTGTAAACTGACTAGTGAAGAAGTGCAAGCAAAAGTAGAAATCTTGCAGGAATTAATGTCAATAAGAGCTGTATGGCCACCAGTAGAAGAACTCCATCGTTTAGGAGGCATTACACTTTTATTACAAATCATTGCATTTGCTCGAGAATGGAACTACAGTGGGCGGTAAGTGTTGATATTTCTGTAACTGAAATATTTACTAATAATTAATGAACTATTTTTTCTTTAGAGTTCATTCAACATCAAGCGCAGAAACAGTTCGTTCTTGTTTGGATGTGATTGCAATTTGTTCAGTAGTTCCTAAAGTAATGCTATTACTTTGTGAAAGAGTTGATATGCCAGATATGTCAATGACTATGGCAATCAATCTTCTTCTAGCTGCTGCAGAATGTGAAATAATTGCAGATGCAGATGTACAAAGAGCAGCACTTAGAGCTGTTGTTAATTGTGTCTGTGCACCTATAAATAGGGTATAAATATTTAAATATATTAGCAATATTCGTGAGAAAATCTACACATTTGATTTATGTTATTTTTTAGTATATTTTTTAATTTTTAATATATTATATGTATCGTTTCAAGGTTGGTGGAAATGTAGCTAGGTATTCTGTAACTGGTTCAGCCAAAAAAAAGACTAATATTCATAATAGTGAAGAACTTATACAAAAAATTTGGGAAAGTGTAAGATCTAATAATGGTATAATGGTAAGTTCATAATCAAAACATCCTTTTTTTTTCAAATATAAATAATTTTCATATTTCGTATATTGTTACCTTGTGTAAAATTGTTAATCTTATATATCTTTTAAATTAGGTTTTACTTCAATTAATGATGGTAAAAACACCAATCACGGATGCTGATAGTATACGAGCATTGGCTTGTCGAGCACTTGCTGGTCTAGCAAGAAGTGAAAAAGTTAGACAAATTATTAGTAAATTACCAATGTTTACAGATGGTCAAATACAAGCACTTATGAAGGATCCAATTTTACAAGAAAAGAGGCAAGAACATGTCATGTTTCAAAAATATGCACTTGAATTGATGGAAAGAGTATCAGGTAAAGCAAAGCCTACAGGTGCTGAATATGAAATCTCTTTAGTCAGCTTACATAGAGTAAGTAAAATTTTTATATAGAAGTTTACTAAATATAAAAAAAAATTATTTTATATAAGAAGTAAAATTATTTCCTGATTTTGTTTATGTTATAGGCAAATGTTGTTGCCCAAACAAGAATTCAATACAATGAACAACAGCTCAATCAATTAATATATCAACATCTTGTGTCAAAAGGTTTAAGTGATACTGCTTCAACATTATACAGAGAAGCCAATCTAGATTCACCAGCTGTTATGAAACCATTAACAAATTATCAACCATTTACTTATAGGAGTCCTGCAAATGTAGGAGTAAGTAAAAACTTTAAAAAGATTAGTTATTCTTTATAATTTTTTATAATTTAATAATATTTATAGTATAAAACAATATACGAATTGATTTGCTGATTTCTCAGTGATATTGATTTTGTAATTATTTATTACATTTATAGATGAGAAATGGATTTTCTCCTGGTGCTCCTGTTAATTTGTATAATACAAGCAGATGTAATCAAAGAGAAACTAATTGTAGAAATACTACTCCTTCGTCTTCTACTCGTTTTATTTCTCATTCTGCTTCCTGTACCAGTTCATCATCTAGTAATAGTGGAATTCGAGTAAAACTAGCTGATACTCTTAATCAAAATGCCACTAATAATATTAATCAACCAATTAAGTTACAGATTAATCAGAAGTAAGAGTCAATATACTTCTTATTTTAAATATATTGAAATTTAAATGATGTAATGTGTAAAATAATGACTATAATTTCATAGGAAATCAGTACAAAATGACAGGCCACCATTTCTACCAGTAAACAGTCAATCCTCATTACAATTACAATCAAGTAGTTGTAGGTCATTACAAAAACAAATTTCTAGAGATCCTGGGGGTGGAGGAATTACTGGAGTTGCTACTTCCAATCTATCTACAATTACTCTTGATTCAATTATAACAGAATACTTAACTAATCAACATGCTCTCTGTAAAAATCCTATGGTTACGTGTCCTCAATTTAATCTTTTTGAGTAAGTTTGCAAGATTACAGAAGTAACCGAATTGATTAAAAAGGAAAAAATATTTTTTCATAAATAATTATATATTCTAGGCCTCATAAGTGCCCAGATCCATGTACAAAGAATTCCACACCTACAAATGTAACTGTAAGACTAACAAGAAGAGCACTAGGAATGGACGGTAGACGATTAGATAGAAGGTATATATATAGTCGTTTCTGTCCTGTGAAAACCTTTCGTCCAACTGATATTGATGGGACGTTTACTTGTTGTATTTTTACGGTAAGTAATAAATTTATATTGTGTCTATAGATTTATATAGATAAATAATTCTTATTTTGTGTTACAGCCTTGTCAACAATACCTCATGTTAGGCACATATAATGGAGATGTGAAAATGTTCAATGCTCATACAGGAGTAGAGGAAGCGACATATCAGTGCTATGAATCATATGTATATCATATGGAATGCAATCAACGAGGTAATCTATTGTTAACATCAACTGCTTGGAGAAGTCCTATGTCAGCTCTTTGGAGTATTGGAGCATTCTTTGACATGAAGTTATCTTTAGAAAATGAAGATTATGTGGAATTTGGAAAGATGCAAGATAGAATAATTGGTACACAAGGAGAAAGTGCTACTGTAAGTAATCTCTTTAATAACGGATTATATTATTAATTAATTAATATATTTATTATTATAAATTATCGAATATACTCATATTATTTTTTATTGCAGATATACGATATAGCAACTGGTAAACTTCTAATGACATTAACACCTTCTATTTCCAATCAATATACAAAAAATCGGGCAACATTTAGTATGAACGATGAATTGGTCTTAAGTGATGGAATATTATGGGATGTCAATTCTGGTAAAGAAATACATAAATTTGATAAACTTAATCAAACTTTAAATGGAGTATTTCATCCCAATGGTACAGAAGTAGTATCAAATACAGAAGTATGGGATTTACGTACATTTCATCTTCTTAAAACTGTCCCTACACTTGATCAAATGGAAGTTATCTTTTCACCTGTTAATAATATCATATATGCAGTATCATTAGATCAAGAAAGTGAAGACGAATCACATTATGTAACATCGTTCAAAACATTAGATGCGTTAGATTATAGCAACATTGGTATGTAATTTTTATTAAAGCAAAAGTATTAATTAGACATTTCTTTAAATATAATAAAATATTAATTTTATAAACTTGTAGCAACATGTGATGTAAAAAGAGGAGTTTACGATTTAGCATGCAATAAATTTGATACACAAATTGCTATAGTTGAAAATTTGGGAGAATTTGATAGTATACAAGAATCCTGTGTCAGATTATATGATGTTGGAAGGCGAAGGGACGATGAAGATGAAGCTGAAGAAGATGATGATGATGATGATCTTGATGCTAGTGATGATGATGGATCAAATTCTGCATCTGATGATAACAATGCAGATGGTACATTTTTGCTTAATCACTATTATATTAAAAAAAAAAAAAAAAAAAAAAAAAAAAAAAAAAAAAAAATCACATACATTTGTGAATTATGCTGTTACAATATTTATTAGAATGTGTAATATATAATTTTATTACTATCTTAAAATTATTTTGTCAAAATAGATGGTGATAATGCTGATGCAGCAGCTGAAGAAAATGGAGAAGATAATGAACAAAATGACAGAGAAGATAATGAAGATGATGAGGATGAAGATGAAGATGGTGCAAATGGTGATGATTCAGCAGATGATAGTCCAGATTATGAGCCCAGTCTTGATATCAATGATCTCTCGGATGATATTTCATTATCGGACATGGATGATTTTGAAATTTTATTTTCATGAACATTATTACCAAGGATCTGTTCATTCCGGATCAAAAGATTTTTTGATGCATTCTTACATGAAATGAAAGTAAAAATATACTATGATTGCTCTATAACTCTATATCATTGAGTTATAATTGATGTAGTCATACTTAATTGAAGTATGATATATAGATCTCTTAAGAATCTATATGATGAATGAGGAAATGAACTGTAACTGTTAACACGAATTTTTTATTGTGCGATAATTACAGGGACTTGTGTTCAAGCTTAAAAGAAATCATTATTTTCGTTCTATCGCTTTTGGTTCGCCAGTAAGAAAATCTGTTGACAGAAAAAATAGAGAGAAACTTAAAACAGAGTAGCCAAGGATATGTGAAATGAGTAATTTTATAAAAACGGCATTTCCATTTTATTAACGCCATTATTGTAAGTCGTTAATCATTAAAATGTTCATACTGAAAGTTAATAAGATCCATATTACCACTGTATAAAGTATCAAAAAAAAAAAATATATGTTAAAGTTATGGAATTTACAAGAAATATAAGTTTAACGAACTTTGGATGCACGTATTATTTAATCTGATGGTTTTATCTGACATTTCTTATATCTTCAGGGATTTAAAATATAAACTTATAATATATATTTTTTAGCCACTGAAGATTGCAACAATAATTCATTCCTTTCTGTACAGTATCATTAAATTTTAGAATCTTCTGTTACCAAAGTACCAATACTGCTTATGTAAAGATTACGCTTCGTCCGTAAGTAAATGGATTTCTTAACTTAATTGTATTAATGAGAAACTTTTTAAAACATTGTGTACGTTCCTAAAACCTATTCTCAAAATTGGATTAAAAATTAATAAATCTTGAATTTTTTTTTCATATATTCATGTGCCGATAAGTGCATTACTTTTAGATTATAATGTATAGGTTTATATAAATATTTCAATGAATGGAAATGAAGATCACGTATTAAGCCATGCAAATTCTTACAGAGATCCGATACATAAATATTAAAAAAGCATTATATTTTTGCAAATATGTATATGTTCGAAAATTCTCACAAGTAAATATTTAAATACTTAATTGTTCTAGCAATAATCAAAAAACTTAATTATGGAACTACAATAGATTAAACATTCTATATGTTTTTTATTTTGTTTCCTTTTTAAACTTTTTCATATTTTGAAATCTCGTCTCAATAATATAAAAAAAAAAGAAAGAAAAACAAAAAACATTTCACCTCAATGAATGAAAATTATTTCTATAAATAAGGAATAATAAATATATATAAATATATATATAAATTATACCTTGTAAAAAGTCAGTTTAAATTTGTCATTCATATTAATAATTATCTAATTTGTATAGATTATGACTATGTAATAAAATGAATTGCAATTTGCCAGTGTAAGGTTAATTCATTTTTGATTGCTGTAAAACCTATGATTTTTTTATTTTTAATAGAAACGTGATTCTCCTTTTTTATTTATCATCATTTATTTATTAGGTACTAATTTACTAAATTTTATTTATTATTAATTAATTAATTAGTTAATTATGAAATTTTTTATATAAATATAAAACTGAAAGATTTCGGTGAATTTTTTCATATAATAAAAAAGAAGGTTGAATTTATTTGCGCTCCTAAATGAAGTTTGTCACATCTGTTAATATTATAATAATGTATGATTTGGTACTATATGATCTAATATTAACAATTTCAAATGTGTAAATAAAATAAAGAAAAGAAAATATTAGAATTGCAAAAATAAATACAATTTTATAAAGATTAACCATAATTGTAATCATATAACTGTCATTATTGCATTATTGCATATACAATTTTAAAAATGTGCAATATTATCAAGTAATTCAGATGAATTACATGCGTGGTTTAAAATTTGCTTTCATTTCATTCATATACGATTTGTAATGCTTAAGATTATAATCTTCAATAAAATCATGATCTTAGAATAAATAAGCTAATATTACATTTATTATGGTATTTTTATTTTACTTTGTCCGATCTATAAAATGTATTTTTCGCCAGAAGCTAACATACGTGAGTATATGATTTTGTTGCTGTTAGGTTAGATTCTTTGCTGAAACTAAAAAGAACTTTTTTCAGTGTCATTAGAAAATTTGTTATTATTAAATATATAGAATATAAAATAATTAAATATTTATTGAAATTGTAATTAACAAATTATCATTTCATTAAGTTTGAAATAATTGTTGATCACTTATTTGCAGCAAGATAGCATATTAAGATATTTATGTACAAATAAAAGCAAAAGAATAAGGATTAGAATGGAAAATGAAATACAACCATCATCACGAGACAATCCTATCATCATGAAATTGGATGTTCCTATATTTCATTCTATTTTCACACCAGAATTAAATACTTTATCAGAGTTATTTAAAAAATACAATTATCCATTAAGAATTGCAGGAGGTGCTGTACGTGATATTCTAATGGATCTAAAGCCAACAGATCTTGATTTTGCTACTACTGCAACGCCAGAACAAATGAAAGATTTATTTACAAAAGAAGATATAAGAATGATAAATACAAAAGGTGAAAAACATGGTACTATTACGGCAAGGATTAATGACAAAGAAAACTTTGAAATTACTACTTTGAGAATTGATCTTGTAACTGATGGCCGACACGCTGAAGTCCAATTTACCACTAATTGGAAATTAGATGCTAATAGGCGTGATCTTACTATTAATTCAATGTTTCTTGACCTTGAGGGTAATGTATATGATTATTTTTATGGATACGATGATTTGCAAAAAAGAAGAATTGTATTTGTAGGCAATCCTATAAGCAGAATACAAGAAGATTACCTCAGAATTTTAAGGTATGAATAGTTTTTTTTTTTTTTAATATTAAATAATTCTATATTAAACTTAACATTTATTACAATTTACAGGTATTTTAGATTCTATGGTAGGATCACAAACAACCCTGAAGAATTTGATGAAAATACTATAAAAGCAATAAAAGAAAATGTTTCAGGATTAGAATTTATTTCTGGTGAACGAATATGGTCTGAATGGAAAAAAATTTTGGATGGTAGATATGGTGGAGAATTAATGTTGAAAATGATAGAATGTGGTGCTGCATCATATATAGGACTTCCAAAAGAACCAGATGTAGAAAATTTTAAAACTGTTTACTATCGTGCATTGAATAACTCACTTAAACTACATGCCATAACTTTAATTACTTCATTATTAAAAAATGAAGAAGAAGTAATGATCTTGCACAAGAGATTAAAGTTCTCTGCTTATGAAAGAAACTTAGCATTATTTTTGATTCAACATAGAGAACCAAAACCTTGTGAAAAACCATTAAGACCATATCAGCTTCTAATAATAAATTCAAAACTTAAAGTATCAGATACAAAAGAATTTGTATGTGAAGTATTAAAATATAGAGGAATGGTAGAATTCTATGATGAAATTAATAAATGGATAATTCCAAAGTTTCCAATAAGTGGTCATATGATAAAATCATATGTACCACATGCAAAAATGGTAGGACCAGTTTTATGTCATTTAAAAGAAATATGGTTTGATCAAGATTTTAAAATTAACTTTGAAGATCTTATAAAACATGTAGAATTAATAGTGCATGAATTGAAAGAAAGTAAAAAATAAATGTAAAAAATGATGTGTTGTTTTTTATTATTTTAATTTTATACATATTTCAATAAATTATGGTGAAATTAAATTATTATGCATCATTAAGTCTGTTCATCATTTCTGATTTTATAATGGTTTATTCTAACAATGAGTATAGACTTAATTCTTGTCTGATGTTGATGAACAAGCGTTCATTGTAAAAATGAAAGTTTAAGTGAGAACATGACTTTCTGGAATTATTTTTTTTCTAAAAAGTCGTGTTAAAAAATGATGTTTCTTTGGGAACAGTTTATGCATACAAATAAAGCTTGTTTTATTACTTTTACTCTTACTATATTTAGTCACATTTCTGTAGATGATTTCTTAGCAATATTTAAATTAAAATATCTCCTAAACTGATAATTTTTCGACAATATATGGATTAATATTCTTTTTATAAAGAATCTCATTGAAAATTATTACTCTAACTTGTGTACGTATATAATATATATACTTTTTATGTTTCTTTTTTTATATTCAAGTCATTAATATTAAAAAATTCTCTGCATAATAAAGAGAATTAAACTGGTTTTTTCCTTGCTTTTTTCAGATGTATTACTATTTTACTATATAAAAAAATTTCTGGTTGTATTGTTTACGCGTAGGAGGGATACACAAGCTTATAACCTATTCAATAGGTGCAGAATGTTTCCTCGTTGCACTTATAGTTCATATTTTGTCCTATTTTACAGCTATATCTATCTAAATGTTTAAGAAACGAGAAGTTTTGTGCTTTATCGACAGATGTCACGGTTGTAGAAAATTGTAGTCTCCGTGATCTTCTACAAATGCATTCAATGATTTATGTGATATAAATATGTATATGCGTCACTACATTGTAAGACTGTATATTCGTATATGACTATATACGTATATATGTTCCAGAGAATATTTCTTAGTTCCTACACAAGCTTAGCGAGGTTAAAACAGCTGTTTCTACTGGATGGTTGCATTGACAGGGAGATCGACAGTTAAGCGAATGATTTATCCAAAATTAGTTCTCTTAAATGATATCGCGAATATTCCGTGGAGAAAATGAAAATGTCGCTGTTAAGAGAAAACGTCAAATCGACACCTTGAAAATTTTTAACGACAAGTAAGATAGTATGCCTTTATCGTAACCTCTTATTAACTTTACTTGTAGGTGGAACATTTATAATATTATTATCTAATTATTAATAAAATAATTAAATTATTCAAAATATTCGAAGATATTATAACATTATGATGTGGAAAGGCATTATCTATATTTTAGGAAAGACAGATGCACCTATATATATTTATTAGTTTTTTAATAGATTTTATTTTGCAAGAGTTAAAATAATAAAATATAATAATTTTTTATATTTTTGCATTCTTTAATGTTGCACTATGGTTCAATATAGTAAAAAAATGCTTTCAAGGTCGAACGAATAATCAAATGTTTGTTCTAATTTATTTTTATTTTTTATATCCTATAGTGTAGCAGAATTGCGAGAAGATGTGGAATATCAAGTACAATTTAATGCTGGAGAAAGGCGTATGGCTATCATGGTTTCTTTGTCACCAGAATTTCCGCTTGAAAAACCAGTTCTTAGAGTTTCCCCGCCGATAAATCATCCTTGGTGTAATGAACACAGTGAAATCATTAGTGCACCAGGATTACTTAATGTAAATTACATTAAGTTATGAGCAAATTTTATATTAAATTCTATTTTTATATATATTTCTATAGAGAGATAAATATTATTATATAATTATCATCACAAATGTTTTAGTTTACAGTGCATAGTGATCTTGGTCGTGTTGTTCAAGCTATCATTAGAGAATTCAGTAAAAATCCGCCTCAGGTAATAGAATATGTTTCGCCTGGATCTGCCAAATCACATAGAGGTATGTATGTATCTCTTAAAAGTTCCTTTACTGTTTTATTTTATACTTCTCAATGAATAAATTTTGTCAAATTAATTTTTAATGTATGAACGAATAATTAATCCCGTTACAGACTTACAAGAAAGAAATTCACCATCTTACTCGCTCCAACAGTATGCAGATATTCCACCTACTTCTTACAACTCATATTATAATACACAGTTTCCACAGTATTCAACCTCTGGTACAAATCCTTGCATTTATAACTATAATAATACAAATTCTGGCAGTACATATGTCACAGACAACCAGTCAAAAACATTTGGCTCTACATCACAGCATTCAACATTTATTTCATCCTCAAGAAGTAATACACTTCACAATGCCAGCCCTTCTCGATATACAACAAATCAACAAAGAACAGCATACCTTAACTCACATTATGCAAATACTAACTATCATGCAACGTTACCAAGCTGTGCACAAGCAAAAGCTGTGCAAAGTTTTGTATTTCCTGAACTAAATAATTTGTCCAATGAGGAATTGAAAAAACTTAATGAAGATGAAGATAGGCAGGATGAATTTCTTGAAAAACATTCCCAATTAAAGGATGTTAATATGGCTATTGAAGATACTATTGATTGGGTAGAAAAGACAGCAGGTATGTAATAAAATGAAACTGTGATACTTATATGTAGGTGTATATGCGAAGAAAAAGAAATTAATAGTATATTAATAATAAAATAATAATAGTAAATTTTTTTTATAATATTTTTTTCTATCCTAGAAGCCAATGTAGCAAAGGAACCTGAATTAAAACAATTACAAGCTAATGTTGCAGAAAAAATACGAACGGTAGCTGTATTAAAAGCTAGATATGACCAACTAATACAACGATACAATAAATTGTCAGAAATCTTCACACCAGATCAGATAAAAGAATGCCTAAGGCAAGCAGCGGATGAAAGTCACGAAGAAAGTGAAAAAATCGCGGAAGATTTTCTAAATGGAAAAGTTGACGTAGAGCGATTTCTTAGCACGTATATCGAATGTCGGAAACTAGGACAAGCAAGAAGGACTAAAGAAGAAAAATTGGCCCATCAATTGAACGAATTGAAACGAGCTGGTTATTGAATTAATATATAATCATTTTTTCTATGAAACGAACAAATTGTAAATAATCTCTAGATAAATTAAATAATAATTTGAACTCGAATAGCATTCGTATATTTATCAAATATCTATATTATTAGAGCACTCGCTGGCAGAGAGAGAAATACGATTTTTATAACATAATTATGTTGTATTACTGCCTGTTACACACAATTTTTTGAATTAATTCAAACTGGTAGCATTCCATAAACGGTGTAAAAAGATAATAAATACAGAAGTTTACTAAATGTAAATTTGACAGATACCATGCTGCAATATATGATGAAAGTACTATAAATTTAAAAAATTCTTCAGTATTTGCACTATAATATTATTTGATATAATCCAGTTACTTCAAAATGTACTTACCTTGATAAAAAGAAATAAGAAATTAAGATGAATTTAATGGGCCATTGCATTATATATGTTTTGTTTATATTTTAAAAGAAGCACTTTTTTTACTATGTAAATAAATGTGCAGAAATATAATTAAACCGATTTTTAACAATTTGCTACTCGGTGATATTAATCAACTTATTTTTCCTACGAATGTTCCTAGCAAAATTTCATATTTTCATATATACTTCGCTATCCATCAACTATAGATTTTATGGCTGAATAATGTTGTGACATGGAGCTTTCTAAATATTTGTATCGCGAGAAATAGAAAATACGTTTTCGGAATAAATTTTTATAGCTATTGGTTCTTCTGATTTTTGTTAATACAAAAATCAAATATAATACAAGGTATATTATTAAAAAAAAAAAAAAAATAAACAATTTAGCATTATATATTACAATATTGCATTTACGATTTGCATTAATCTGTATAAACATTCAGTCAACATTGTCATGAATGAAGTATGTGCATTTACAATTATGGTACAACACATTATAAAAATAATACATGGACGATTTTGTATCACTGTATCGTCAATTCAACGTTAAAAGAACACATTTAATTGATATACTTATACAAACCTAAATGGAACTTATAGTTTTCTTCTTTTAAACTTGTCATGGATCAACAAAAGAAATCATTATATAACGAGTACCCTTGGTTACTTTCAATCCTTCATGATAATGTGTCAGTCTTCCAGGATGCATTAACATCCATCCAGGTTTCGTATCGGTAACCGAACAGTTATATCGGATGAATCTACATCCACCGCCTTCATAGTCGACTCCAACTTCGTTAAGAGCAATATTAATTGTATACGTCGAACTATCATGATGCGGCCTTAACGATGGTTGTTCGTCTGGTCGATATCGAACAACGAAATTCATTATGGCGCGTGGTGGCTATTAAAAAAAAAAAAAAAAAAAAATATTTAAACCATTTCATGATATGGTCTACCTATCACTAATAAAATGATATGTAATCTTACATCGTGATAATATCCCGTGAATACTAACTCCTGTAAGGGTCTAACATACTCTTTTAAAAAGTACAACCATTGTGGTTCAAAGTTAATTTGATTCATATGTATATCGCGAGTTGGTACATTCTCATAACCACCTGATAATCTTGGATCCTATAAAAAAGTTTATTATTTATGATTTTTCTTTTCATTCTTTGTTTGTTTATTTTTTAATAATTTGTTTGATCACAGGAAAACTCACATGGTTTGTACCGTCGGACCAATGACCATACGTTTCTACAACATTGATCAGCTCTTTAGTAAATCGTCTATTAGCAATAGGGAACCAATAAACATCTGGACACGGCTAAAAGACGAAGAAGAAGTAGAAGATATGATGGACGTTAAAAATATCGATGGTCAATTTATATAAGGAACGAGTGAAAATAATATCTGTTATACATGCCTGTTGGGATTGATGATTCGGATGAAAATTCAGACTATAATTTTCGTGTATGTATCTTTTCTCCCAATCGAACTTATTATCTAATATTTGATAGAAATCTGGATGCGTTAATTTGATATTGTAGGTATCTGGATCAACCAAATGTCCAAAATCTAATCTGTTACTAACATACATGTGAATGTAACGTTCTCTGTTGATATATGCAAAAGCCATGTCTGGATCCAAATCGTCGACCGAATAGGAAGGACGTGTTGCCTTGTTCTTTATGAGTGTGGCATTGATCAAATAACAATTACTAATGAATGGTACATTCCACAAACCCCTGGAAAATATAAATTCGTATCATTATATTGTAGATCATTAAAGGTTTTTTTGATATTCGTAGAATGACGATCTTTAGAAGAAGAAAAGAAGAAAATATATGAAAGATTGCTTTGAAAGTGCTCTGTCATCTCTAGAAAAGCTTTACATCATACGTTAAGTACCCTGCAGGGTTGTTTGTTATTTGAGTAATATAGATCAATGTGTTGTTTTTCAGAGGTCATCGTTTAAATGTTTTGTACCGTAGTCACTCTGCTACTCTGATTGCTTGATGAGCATACTGACAATGGGTTATGCATAATTATCCAATTGAGATTCATAACTCTGTCACTGGTAGCTGCGTGCCCATCGTACGTGGACCATTTGTATTTTAGGCTGTAGGGTCCGGCGGATCTGATCCCAGAGTTTTGCTTTTCCAATAGTGAGCAGAAGTTGTTCTTTGAATGCTCGGTAAGAGGACATAATGATATTCCTGACATAATCGATAGTAGATCGAAGCTCATCGTACATGTTTGACGGGAAAAATAGAAGCTCGAAAAGTTGTGTGTCTCGAGAAGAAAATAAAAAAAATATAAATGAACACGAAAAGAAAAATATCTTATCAATAAAAAGTCATTTGCGATTGGTCGTCAAACCTCAGCAAGTTAATAAAGAAGATGTACGAAAGATCGTTTCGATTTTAGATCAAATGACCAGATGCAGATTTCTCTCATTGTTGCTGTTAGCAGCTTTGGTGGTGAGTGCGAATGCAGCGAAGGGTGGAGGCCCTCGTGGGGCTGGTAGAAATCGTGGCGGAAGAAGAATGTACGGATCTTCGGCTATACCTATGTCACATCGAAACTCTGCAAGTGTTCGCTATTACGAGAACAAAGATGTGAGTTCGATATTGACACATATGAGGAGAAAGAGAAAGAGAGAAAGAGAGAAAGAGAGAAAAAAAAAGAGAAAGAGAGAAAGAGAGAGAAAGAATATTTCTGACGGACGATTCTGTTGTTCAGGGTGCAAAAATTGTCAAGGCTTCTCACTTTGAATTGGATTATATGTTAGGAAGAAAGATCACTTTTTTCTGTATGGCCACGGGATATCCAAGACCTGAGATTACCTGGCTTAAAGATGGTATAGAACTTTACCATCACAAATTTTTTCAAGTGAGTAGGAATTTTCTTTTCTTTTTCATTCAAATAGAAATTATTCTAATGATTTCTAGGTACACGAATGGCCGGTTGGGAATGATACAATAAAATCAAAGATGGAAATCGATCCTGCCACGCAAAAAGATGCTGGCTATTACGAATGTCAAGCTGATAATCAATATGCTGTTGATCGTCGTAGTTTCAGAACAGACTACGTTATGATATCATATTAATTAATTTAAACTTTTTAATAACTTTTGTAATAATCGAAAAATATTGTTCGAATTTGATAGAAACTTAACATGCACATATAATGATGTTATTGTAGCATGAAATGTAAGACTGACACATATGAAAAGATGTCACTGACAACCCCTTTTCAATCTGTTTTCTTTTTTCTTTAATAAATAAATAAATAAAAAAAAGAATTCTATTATCTTATTATAATGTATTTTAGTATTGGACAGTATGATAAATTGATCTTATTCATCTTGATAATCAAAAGCATATCATTTTAAAAATACAATGTCAAAGTTTATTAGATGATAGAGTTCAAGTACTCTTACCGTTAACATTTTTCACCATATAACGATATAAATGCAAATTCAGATGTCCCCTAGCTCTTTTTCATTAGGACATGATTGACTTCCACAAGGGTTATAAATTTGTAAAGTGAGGTATAAAATATATCGAGGAACGAATCGAATTGATAAATATAGTACGAATTCTGTATTATAATAAAAAATGAAATAAAGCGGGTTAAGCTGTTGGAATTCCAAAAAAAAAAAAGAAAAAGAAAAAGAAACGAAGATTAAGGATATTTTCGATGAACATTAAATTTTCTATGAAAGTATACAATTATTACAATATGTATTTAACTTTAGTATTTTTTTTATCGATATTTTTCTTAAATCAATGCAAATCGATTAAATCAATGCATTCCCACTTATGAAAAACTTTGGACGTATTAAATGTTGCGAATAAAATGAAGAAAAAAACATTTAATATATATATATATATATATATATATATATGAAACACATGAGAGCTAACAGTATCTGCTGCAAGTTCCATAATAGATAGGAGAGGACACTAGGGGAGTAATGAGTAGGTGGCTGTCAGTTACATCGGAGTTCCGTGTGATCGTCGAACGTTATTTGCATACGGTGAGTAAGTTTGACAAGTCCGTGCAAACGTTACGCTATTTCCAAAAAGTTTCACTTACTCAGATGACTCGGTCAACTTAATTCAGCTTGTAATTATTAAAGATGTACGTTTAAACGTTGATTAATAATTTTTTTGTTTTTCATGTGATGGCTTAGAGATCATTGTGATAATGACGAAAAATTACATTTTTACAGAGCACCATGCGATACGCTACATTCTTGATCATTTTATTGACTATTTTATTGTTAAATTCTCGCGAAAGTTTTGGCAGAAGAGGTCGAGCCAGAGCTAGAAGTAAGTCTCGCGTACAGATAGGTCTACCTATCACTGGAAAGTATCGTGATACGGAAAGTGATCAATATTACAACAACGACAATGTAAGTATAAAAAATTTTATAAAACGAAGAAGTACTTTTTATAATCGATTATTATATATTTTTTATTAACTATTAACTTTCCTTTTCAGGGAGCCAAGATATTACTAGCCTCTCATTTTGATTTAGAATACGTATTGGGACACAAAATAGCTTTTTTGTGTGTTGCACGTGGTACACCGAGACCGCATATTACATGGTTCAAAGATGGAACCGAGATTTACAGTCATCTTTATCTGCACGTCAGTAAAATTCAATAGATCATTTCATTTTCAATTAATAATGATCTTTATCCTTATTATCGATCTAACTTTCTTTTAACAATAGGTACACGAATGGCAAGTCGGTCCCGATAAAGTCAAATCTAAACTCGAGATCGATCCTGCTACTCAGATGGATGCAGGTATCTATGAATGTACCGCCGACAATATGTACAGCATTGACCGGAGATCATTCAAAACTGACTTTTCCATCGCTTTCGATTAAAATTGAACGTAACGCTCTAAAGAGGTAACCATAGATTGATTTTTTATTAGATGAAAAACATATCGAAGTGATTAACGTGAGAGACAACAAATAAATCTAGCGTGTTATACATTGAGACGTAATAAAAGAAAAAAAAAAAGAAACAAAAAAGAATTTGTTCTATGAAAATTGAACAGTCACATAACTCAATGGAAATATTATTTTGATTCATAGGAAGATATTACTCACCTACGTTCATTTTTAACAATTTCCATGTAGTCAAAGCTACGAGCATAGAATCCATCGTCCGTAATAGCACCCCAAAAATTACTCCATGCTTTGTACGGTCTAACAAGCAAGGGAGCGACGATATTTCTTTGTTGTTCGACCAATAATTTCAAGGCATGTTCATTATCAAGATGGGCAATAGCATCGACCGAAAAGTATCCAGTACAGTCTTTCAATAAGCAGTAATCCCTGTGTAAGAATTTCTTGAATATTATGTTAATCTTAAAAAGATGAATCTATGCATACATACAGAGAGACACGCAGACACACACACACACACACATTAAATCGATTATGTGATTCATACATTGCCAAATTTCTCGCATGGACTTCATCTATATCATCGCTCGGAAAAATTTGTTTGACGCTCAAATATTCTTCTCCAATAGTATCGATAAATTCTTGTATTGTCTGCTCGTGATAAGGAACATTATTGTGAATGAAAAGATGCAATTTAGATTTTGGATAGGTCTGTCGATAAACGGATAATAAAAATTCTTCTAAAAATGGTACTGGTATATCTACGAACAATGCGACCAAAATAATTGGAAATGCATCAGGTTTTTTAACATCCAATTCGATCACATCGTCCCAACAATTCAAACATCCTTCTTCAGGACTCCAGGCACGTGCCAAATAATTTCCTAAAGAGTTCAGAGCTAGCTTACTGTAACCATTACCATGTACTATCAAAGGTATTGTATTGTACACTGTGTTTTGAAGATAAGCCTCTTGCCCCTTGAATATCAATTCGACGTCGGCTAAAAATGTGAGAGCGAAAGTATATAAATACCAACGAGGCATCACTCAACGCCATCTAAAATAAATATTCATTCGAACTCACATACCTACTGCACCATAAAGATTTTGGAATATTTCAGACTTATGATCGAGTTTAATTTTGTGCTTTTCTCTCAATTCTTCATCGAGATAAATGTTCGTATAAAACAGTTGATCGTCTTCATGGTCTTCGAGCGTAGCAGTGTTTAAAATGGCAAAAATGTCGAAGGCGTAGCCCATAAAACCACCGGAGTTTAAATAACGCTTTCCCCCTGTTACGTGTGGATATTTTGAAGCTAAACTCCGATCTGGCCAACAGGAACCTTCCGCTGAGAAGAGTATTCGTGCTTCGGTTTCTTTAAATTTCTCGATGATTTCGGAAAGCGGAGTTAGGAATATAACGTCATAACTGAGAGGATAGATAGATATCGATATAATTTACATCATTCGTCGTGATATAATTCGTCATTTATCTAATTATTCTACCTGTCCGTAAAGATGACGATTCTCTCCTTATCATCATGATACTTCTTTAATGCATCTTTGAAGAGATTTATCTTATATCCACCACCTCGACTGGTTTTAACATTACCCCCTCTCCATTCCTTTCCTAAACCAAGAACCCGTACGCGGTCACGAAATCCGTAGACCTCCGTGGATCGAATATATCTCTTGAAACCATCAGTCTCATTTGAGGCAACAGTGAAAAGTAGAATATCTGGAATAATAAAAATTAAATATTTATACATACATATATGCAATAGCATTTATGAAAGTCCTCGATTTATAAAATCAACATGATTGATGCTCTGTTTGAACGATGACGTCAGTTACCGATCGTAAAGCAGTGCCCATTACGAAAAAACCGCAGTACGTTCAGCGAATGCGTAGTGATAAACGCGTTCTCTGCTTATGGTCTCGAGAAATCTACAATATTTATGCATCACGCACACTTCTTTAATTCGTGATCGATCGAACCAAAATTTGTCTGTTTTTCTTTTTTGTCTGTATTTCTCTCTTTTTTCTTATTATTTCTTTTACATTCGATTAAATTATTAACTACAGAATGAACGGTGTACATAGCAGACATGATTTCCTCCTCTTCAATGGCAATTATACCGCGGAAGAATACATTCCTATCGATGACATATAACAGCGCTACTTTTTACTATGCACGTATCACGGAATAGTATGTATTTCAGTAGTATGCGCTCATTATGATCCAGCCATTGTAACCAGCCCACGCGTTTGAAACAGTCATCGAGACCGAAAAGATAAACTTACCGACAATGAAATTCTTTCTCCGTTGATGAACTCGCTTTTTTCCTCATTATCTATATTATTATTATTTCTTTTTTCCTTCTTTTTTTATTAATATAAAACAATAACACGAAAGATGAAAAAACTAAATATATTTTTGATCTACATGACGATGGCCTCTTATAATCTTACGTTTCCAAAGTCACGTATACCCTTTCGAAACGAGCAATATCATTTCCGGTTATAAAATGACAAAAATACAACGAGTTGATTAGAGAAAAGAATATTTTCAAATATATATATAATAAAATATGTTTACAGCGAGATGATTTATAAATGGAAATGTTTGGACAACTAAGTTAAGGCAAAATAGGTTGATCTCGTTGAGCCAATTAACGATGTAACTACGATGAAACTATATTGCTCGTTGATACGTTAAAATTTGATGTTTTATTTTATTAGATTTCTATCAGAAACATGAAATTATACTTGATGATTGAAAAAAATAAAAAGAAAAAGAGAGAGTCTTTTATATTGAAATGTAACTGTAAAAAAAGACAACAATTGGTTCCGATCGCGCGATAATCTTTCGAAAGCGTAACAATAGATCAATAGAAAAAAAGACAATTGACGAGAGATTTTACTTCAATACTCGGTGCTTTTTACAAGTAATTTATGACCAATCGAGACATTACATAATTGAGAGAACTTTCGTCTCTTTCCAAAGTTGTTTGCGGTTACAGAGATTATAGCATTGCTTCGAGAAGTAGAAAAAGTGAATGGTACTTAGTTCCTTATTTCTTCTTGTCACTTTCGCTAAATTTTCCTTATTAAATGAACCGTGACATTATTTTAATCGAGAGAGAAATTTTCGATTATAATTTTTAATCGTTTATCGAAAAGTAAACATAATTATGCAAATTTACAAGATATACGTAATATAAAATTCCTTTTCTTTCGAGAAAGTATAAAATTTTAATATAAATTTTATACGGACAATTTAATGTAAAAGTAAAATTTAAAAATTTACATAATAATAAATAATTTATAATTACTTATGTTTCAATAAACAGTTAACGAAAAAAAAGAAGGAAAATATATATATATATAAAACATGAACAAGTATAGAAAGGAATGACAATTAATAAAAAAAAATTCAAATGAGAATTATAAAAAAGAAGGAGAAAACAAATGATAATGTTTTAAAGGTGAGATTTTGAACGAGAAGGAGGGAATGAATTCGATAATGTAAACAAAAAAGATGAGTTTACCATTTGATTCCGACGAGTCCGTGTTCTCGCTGCCCACGTGGTAGGTTAAAAAAATGCTCCAAATCAAACACCATCCGATTCTTTTGATCTGCATTTTCGAAATGGCAGATCGATGTAATCACGAAGAAAATCGTCGACTCTACCTGTTTGACCCTTTTAGGTAATCGTCACGCGACGTTTAGATCGCGATAACGAAATCAACGATACACAACTCGAGCTCACACTTTCGATTGCTGTCTTCGACTGAGAGAATCGCGTTAAATGCTTCGAAGGACCGAAAGACCGGGTTCCTTCTCTCTCTCTCTCTCTTTCTCTCTCCCTGTTTCTCTGTACTACTCTTACTCCCACACTTTTCGGAGGCAAACTACTATCCGTGAAGAGGACGTTAGGCTTTATACAGATATATCTTTTTCATCCCGCGTAGAAAACACGGCGTAGGGATACCGTTTAACATCCCCGAGAAATGTCTCGCGCGCGCATTAACTTCTCATTCATGGTATCACGATTACTCGCCTGATGCAACATTTTGACGATATTCCTTCTGCTTTAAAAAGAACGTTATGATTTTCTTTTCGATGAAACGTATTAACTCGACTTTCTTTTTCCTTTCCTGTTTTCATTATTTTTCATTTTTCTTGTAATATACGTTGATAGCATCTTTTTTCTCCGTTGTCTCTTTCTTTCTTCTGTTCTTCTTTCTGTCAGCCCCCTTCTATCACTGTCAAAGATGTCACTCGAAAAGTGAGGTTAACCGTAATCGTTACGCGCTCGAAACCGGTTTAATACGACCATTAAACGTCTCAGGCAATTATGGGAACGTCGTGCCTTTATTATGGTTTTCTTCTCGCTGCTTGCCGTTCGCCGTTATTTTGTTGTGACAGGATGCGTTTCGTTCCGAGGCCGTAACTCGGTATATACATTCGAGGGTGCATGTCGTCCGCTTCCGTTCGAAATGCACTATCGCGCGCGCGTCATTACCAACATATTCGATTGATCGATTATCGTTATATATCGTTACCGACATTCAATCGATGATCAATCGAATACAATTTAATAATTTGATAATAATTTCGTAATGATAATGGTTCTGTTAACTCTAATAACAGTATAAGACACATTTATTTTCAAAAGCATCACATATGTTTTATAAGTGGCATCCCTTTACTTTATTTACAATTATTATTGTATGTGTGTAAAAGTTCATAATAATAGATCCTAAAGACATAAAGCAGCAAGAATATTTATAATTAAAATTCTCGATGCAATGATCATTGACACAACTAGTAATATAAACTAAATTATTTCACTAAATACATTACTGTTTTACCAATAATGTTTGTGTTGTAAAACGATATAAGAACAGCTGCTGTAACTTTCTTTATGAGGACTATTACCATTAATAAATTAATATGTTATTTTGATGGATTTATAAGAAGCAATAGAAGATAGTGTTAAAATTAATTATAATCTCTCAAATGAATAAAATAAAAAAAAATCACATTATATAAACTTTATCGATTATTAGGATACTAAAATACAGAAGATATAATATATATATTTTTTCCCAAGAATTTCTCACTTTACTTTTCTGTATAGTAGTATTATTATGTGGTTTACTGCCTCATTATAGAAATCGCTACAGCTTAATGTTGTCCATCAAACGCAACATCACGTGAACACATTACCGAGCTGCCCTTGTATATAGTTTGTTAAAAATAAAATCAGACAACACAATATTCACATCATTTTCAAATCTACCATTCAGCATCTCCGTTTGCTTTTTGAAACACATAATCTTTTCCACTTAAGTTCATTATGCCATCCTTAAGATAGAATTTCCATTTATTTCTACTCCTTGTGATCTGAAAAGTAAAATATTTGTATGCATCGTGCATAAATGTTCCTATCATAATGTTTTACGTTAAAATGTTTAAACAGATTCTTCTTCTTTTTTTAATTAAATTTAAGAACTTACTTTATCATATTGACAAACCACTACATTATCTGTATCAAATAGATCAGCTGGATCATCATCTGTAACATCATCTTCAGAATTTAATGGTTCCTGCATGTGAAGAAATACAAGTATTAATATTATACAAGTATGATTTTTAGCTACTTCTAATTTTATAATAATTCTTTTACGAACTTCTTCTCGTGCAGTCGCCTCATCATTTTCTTCTTCTTCCTTATCATCGAGATCTTCATCATCGTCGTCATTATCCTCTTCTTCTTCTTCTTCATCTTCATCAGACGAATCACCTAATGCTCCTAAAGGTCCATCTAACTGGGCTATATTATTTTGCTAAAACGAGAAAAGTTACTAATAATATATTTTCATACTTATGCATTATAATAATATTTAAAACATTTTGTAAATATTTGTAATTTGGAAATTGTACTTACTTGTCCTTGAACAGAACGTTGCGTAACGACGTTATTTGTATTTTGTGTTACAACCTGTAAGGGTTGATTAACTTGAATTGATGACAATGAAGGATGGCCTTGAAGAGTAGAATTTACATGCTGTTGTAATAACGTTCCAGCTACGTCTGCTGGCAAACCCATTGCAGCACTAATTACAGGGCCCGTTAAAATAGTGTGGAGTTGATTGCCTTCAACACAATAATTTATTTCAGTTTCTAGAAAAATATAAAAATATAATAATGAAATGAAATTTATATACTTTGAATCGCAGATGCAGGAACTTGTATAGTTAATACACGTTGTTGAGAATCACGTGCACCAGGTTGTGGAGGTAAAGTAATTTGAATTGGCACTTGTCTGTCAAGTACTGCAGGTGGAGTAGTCACTACTTGTTGCACTGGTGCATTTGAATGTTGTAAGGTTGTACTTGAAGAATGTGATGTTTGCTGTTGTTGCTGTTGTGACTGTTGTGGCTGTTGATGTTGCTGTTGTGATTGTGATTGTTGGGGTGTAGATTGTTGTTGCTGCGCTTGTTGAGATACTGCATTAGAAACAGATGTTTGTTGCACAAAATGATTTCCTATATTAACAGTTATAAAAAAATCATTACATACATATAAAAAATACTAAAGGTACATTGCATGATATAATTTTATCTTATGTACAGTGTTGTGGTAACAGTGTTACAATTGAGCACTAAATGATTTTTCATAAAAAAATAAATCGTAAATGTATAATACAGTTTTTACATATGAGGCTGTGTTTTAGAAAAAGGTAACTTTTAAAATATTATTTTGGCATTTGAAGAAGTACAAAATGATCACAGTACATTACAAAAAGTGTATAATAATTTAGTTGAAAAAACATAATTACATAAAAAATACCATGATCGAAATTTTGAACAATTTCTACAGTAATAAAATTAATTTTTAAAAAATTAATATATAGTATCTATTGTTATTTATGAAATCTTCAAAAATAAATATTTAATAAACCAAACTAACATAACAGCCACAAGAAGAAGTAGATAATAACATTTCAAATGTTCATAAACATAAACATAAGAAGCAGTTAAAATTTTCAAGTAAGTATAAACGTATCAAACAGATTTTAAAAGTTATTTTTTTTTGCGAGAATAGTCATATAAAAAAACTGTACTTTACACTTATTACATACATACCTTTATTACCAGGGACAGATTTATGTGTGTTTAGCTGAGGAACTTGAGGTTCTGGTGGTTCTGGATTTAATTCCACTGCTTTACTTGACATTAATTTCGTTTCCCATATTTGTTTAAGTTCTAATAGTACTTGTTCGTCTACACCTTCATCTATAAATGATTCACGTACTCCTGCTATTACATCTTCTATCACAGTGTTGTATAGTTTCAGCTGTAAATAATATTTTAAAATAATAAAATATAATAATTATCAATAAAGTATTTTGTTATTGTAGCATTAAAAATTATAACATAAGTTTCAATTAATGCATCAATTTCAATAAATGAAATTAACGGAGTTTTGAACAAGAAACGAATAAAGACATTGAATTATATATTCTGTACACTCTATATGTTTTTAGAAAAAATATAAAACTTTATATTTATAACAAATATAAAATAAATATGTATTTCTTTTGTGTCTAATTATGATCATTTATATCAGAAAAATGTTCAAATCATATGCTTTTTAATCTAATTTACATAATGTGAACATTATTAATTTGGAATCTACATACAAATTTATAACCAACATCTTAACCTATTAAATATTTGATAACGTATATATTAAACATTATATTCTTTTATATAACAAAGATTAACAATTTTGAATTATGAAGATAAAGGTTAAATATATTTCAAAGTCATTACAAGAATAAAATAATTTACATGACGAATGTTTCGTATGTTCATAACAACGTAAAAAATATGATTAACGTAAACATTACAATCAAATGATAAAAACATTTAATAAAGTATTAAACTGGAAAGGATTTCTCAAATTAGTTGACAAGTATATTGACAACGTGAATAATTTATTCCTTTACAACGTGGCTTCGCATAACCGTGTCAAATTATTTTTTAGAACTAACACGTACACGTTTTATTATCATAGTCATATTTCTGTGGAGTTGCCATAGTTTTCTCCTTTACTCACCACGCTGGTTTGACTGAGGGCCATTGCAGGATAATTCGTATTGTCAATCAGGCGAAAAACAATACCAATAATCCCAATTTGACGGTGCCCTCAGAAGCCGGACTGTTGCATCGCTCCGTGCTCTTTTATACTTTCTCAACGTCTCCCATTCCACCTTAATGTGACCGTAGTGGTCGACACAACTGCAAATCACGTTTGACAAAAAGCTTAATTTGTTCAATTTAAAGAATTTATCTATTAATATAACAAATAAAAAATATATATTTAAAAAAATTTAATTATATTTAAATAATTATTAATTTATCGACGTATAACGATCAAAGATACTTTATCGGCCGATAATATAGACGCAATTTGACACGTGGCAAAAGCTTTACTTCGACTAATACGTTTCTATTATATTACGTCATTAACTACATCATATTTATACATATGTGAAAAAAATATATTTTTTTAATATAATAAATAAAAATATAGTTTATAAAATAAGCCTATAACGGAAACAATTAAGTGTTCAATAATGCAAGTTATTTAAATTTTTTGTGGCGCCATCATCGAAAAATTCATTTCATTTCTGCATGTTTTTATAAGTTCTTTTATATGTGTCGTTTAAAGCAATAATTATTTATATCCCATATAAAGTAAAATTTTTATAATTTAATTAAATCTTATAATAGAAAATGTTTTAAACATTAGGAGATCGATAGTCATATCAAGGTGTGTACAAGCATTCGTCAGGTTGGCATTAATGAATGAGCAGACGCCATTGCTGTTACAACCAATCAGATGTAAGTTCAATATAATATCATATAATGATTGGTGAATATTAAAGGAAAAAAATTAACCAATCACTATTTAAATAGAACATTGTTTCTGAATTATATAGATATGTAATTCTTGAAAAAATTACATGTAAATCAACGTACTATGATACAAAGGGGGCAGTTTTATTTTTATTAAAATTTTGCTTGTAATTATTTTCTTATCAAATTAATTGCATACAAAACAAGTAATGTAGCTTGTAAAAGTTATGTTTTATTTCCGTCACTTCTCTCTCTCTTGCGTTAAGTATTTATGTTTGATTATTTAGTTAGCATACATATGACTTGGAGAGTTTACAATTGTGGTTTAATAAAATGCTGCGCAAGAGGACGAGTGTTGTGTAGCGCGTGCGTGGTGCCTTTCTTCGAAAGCTTTGAAATTTTACCTCAGTTGCATTAAGATGGACGGCGGTGGAGCGTACGGTGGAGGAAAGGCAGGAGCGCCTTTTGATCCGATCGCATTCGTTCAAAGGCCTCTAGTTATTTTAAGGGCACTATGCTTGGTAAGTTCACGCGTTATAACAAACTTTAATTTTCCTAAATGTTTCCTATCCTATATCTTGATACATTGAGCTAAATTTGAGATGGTAAATACATTGATTTTAAAAGAACTTGAGCCCCCACCCCTACCTATGATGGGGTTCTATTGATTTTTCGCGAATTCAAGCAGTACGCCCCATAATACGGGATTCTATGAGATTTGGAATTCAAATCCGTTACAACTTCGATTGATTTAATTCTTTTCAAATATCGATTATAATCATGTTTGATGAGATCATATTCTTAAACGTTTCTTTTAGTACGCAGATTTTTGTTCCAAGTGCGCTCATGTACATTATCGACTAAATCGAAATTCTTGACTTCTTAATGCTCGTTACATCGATTTTATCTTGCAATAATATCATATCTATATACGATGTCTTTTTATCGATTTTATCCCATTTTGTTTTATTAGTCTGATATATAGAAGAAATATATGTAATAATATGTTACCCACCTTATATCTTGAACTAGTTGGACTCATATTACATGTATATATATTTGAAGATCATTAATCTTTTTTAAATATTTTAATAAAAAAGAAGTTAAGAAAAAGATAAATTTAATGAAGAAAGTTTAATGAATTTCAGCTCTTTGCAATAATAGTATTTGGATGTATAAGCAGCAAGGGCTATGTTACAAAACAAGACAAAGAGGTTTGTCTTTATAATGAAGACAATAATGCCTGTAATTATGGCATTGGTATAGGTGTTATAGCATTTTTAGCCAGTATTGGTTTTCTTGCTGGCGAATACTTGTTCGAACAAATGTCCTCTGTAAAAACTCGTAAACATTTTGTCCTCTTAGATCTTGGGTAAGCTAGTTATTTAGTAGAATTATTAAATTTGTTGATAAAACAACAAATTTATAAAATGATAAAGTTTGAAATAAAATCTTCAATTGATTTATAATCATTACTTTCACATATTTGTACTTTATTGCAGTTTTTCGGGTTTTTGGGCATTTTTATATTTTGTTGGCTTCTGTTACTTGACAAATGCATGGAATAAAACTACAGTATCAGATGGGTATGGTGTTAATAATGTACAAGGAGCTATTGCATTTTCGTTTTTTTCCATTTTTACTTGGGTAAGTGGATAATTTATGATTTTTTATTCGCCATGAAATGGGAGTGACTTAATAATGTCAAGTTTTTTATTATCTTTTGGAAAATTTGTAACAATATTTTCATATAGGCTGGCTGTGCTTGGTTTGCATTTCAAAGATTCAGACAAGGTATACAAGATGCAGCCTTTGCTCCAAGTTACGAAGCAGATCCTGTAGGTGGAACAGGATATACAAGTTATCCTGATGCTACGGATGCTGCTTATCAAGAACCACCATTTGGTCAACAGCAGCGGGGAATGGGGGATTTTCAAGCCCCTGCTTATTAAATGTCATCCATAGTCATTACCGAAATATATTTTCACAAGATGCACAGCGAACTACCAACGAAGAAAAATGGATTAGGTTAATCCATCCTGTAAACACACTGCTCTCTCTAGTTTGTTTTTCTCTGAGGTAATTTTGCCTACTTTTCTTTAATAATATAAAAATAATGTAACTCTCTAATGTAATTCTTCTATTGTTTATTTCTTACAGAAAAGGGAAGAACTTTATTTGCTGATAGATCGCTGGGCAGCATTAATTATAGAACAAGTTTTATGACAAATGTAGAGGAAGCGTTATTTGTTACATTGTGCTTCTTATTGTTGACCACTTGTAAGTTATACTTATTCATGCGCCCAATGACACAAAGAAACATTAGGTACATTCAAAGTATGCCATTCGAGTTTCTAGGTACGAATTATGATGACCATTCATCAACTGCAGAATTAAATATTAAATCTTGTAATGAATAAATATAGTAATTCCATAATGTTTAAGAAGTAGCACATGCACAGGTTATGTATATTTTAACATTGTGACGTGTTCATAGCAAACGCGAATATTAATAATGTGCATTGTGAGACACTAATAATGTGTAGGTATGATCTGATGTTGGAAAGAAAGCTCATGGTTTATTAAAGTCATAGAAAAAAAAAAAAAGAATATATACTGTACAGTAATTTATTGTTTTGTCTATATATTTATAATTTACTAGTCGTTGCACTTAGTATTATTATTTTAGAATGTGAATGCAGTATTTGTCATATGACTTACAAGCGATTGCTCTTTGTCACCAGTTTACAAATATGATGGTACTAAATGTATGATAGCTTAACAACTGGTGTCCTGGGTTGCAAGTTCGAAAAAAAAAAGATTTTTTCTTATATAAATTTTAAGATTCATATTTAATATGACTTCTTTTTTATTGTATCTCAGTTATTTACGAGAGCTTTAATAAATATGCTTAAGATATAATTATTCTAATTTTTTTTTTAATATTTGATTATGACTAATTATATTATATGTTATATGTAATTCTCCAAGGTTTCCCAACATGTTTTTTATTAAAATTAATTACTTTATTGATTTGATGGAAAATGGCAATTATTGTTAATTATTTAAATTATTTTTTATGGAAAAAAAATATTTCATCTAAGAAACTAAAAATTTATATTTTAAGTACATTATAATCGCCATATTTTTTTCTTTGAACAGTGCAACCTTATCTAAAATACTTTCATTTTACAAATAATAAATAATAAAATATTCAAAAGTATTTACACATACGAAAGATACAAACTAATTACTTTTTGTAGGAATGTTCACTTATATAAATGTGAGTAGAAATTCTATGTCAAGTTGAAAACATGTTACAGAGAATTACAAAAAATTATAAATGGAAGTGCAATGCCATGGTCTCTTTCTTACTCTCAGAGTCATAAATAATAAATTATTTCATTAATAACAGTTCAGATTAAAAGAACTCGACAGATTGTAGTAAATATTACTGAAATGTCTATTAAAAAAATGTAAAGGTATAAAAATGTCTGTTAAGATAGTATCAATAACTAAATAATTATTGTATTCTACTTAAATATAATGTAGTTACCTTGCATTTGATGCAATACTTAAGACGTATGTGTCTGTGAAGATCTCAGTGTTTAGAGACAATTGCTATCTAATTTATGATTTACTACATAAGAAGTGGTTAATAATTCTGTTATGTAAATCAAATGATTTTGTTAATGCTGGTGATAGATATTCATAATCGAATCGCTTCATTGTGTTGTACAAAATTTTCTTAGACTTAAGCATAAGATCTACATTTTCTTTTTAAGTAATATAAAATGCGAACAAACTTTACTGTTCTATTTCAATAAGCAGCCATAAAAGGGAACAACCGAAAATATTGACTTCCTTTTTGTCGAAAAATGTTTGTTATACATTCATAATGATTACTTTAATTATTAAGTGATGTAATATTAATATTATGTTCGGCATGATTATTTTGAAATTATACCTTCGTATTTTTCAAAATTATTCATTTACGAATTACAAAGTATTATTTTTCTGTGAATTTTGAGTGTTTAAACGTGCGAAGTTCTCCTGCAAAGTGTATAGAATATAAGTTAATAGATCTGTTTCAATGATTCGGGCTATGTGTATCAATTATGGTTAAACAATGTACTGTTTTGTATTGTGCTACATATTGAAACAATATTGATAGCTATATACAAACCATGTCATTATAATTAGTAATAAATGTACATTACACTCAATCTAGATCTCTTTCTGAAATTTATCTCCAGGAGGAGGTACAGGAAATACTATAATTTATTATACCTGACAACGCTATAACGCCTGCTCGATGTAGTTCAATTCAGAATTACTCGTTTGTACAAATTATCCTGACATAAATTCATCCTGAGATAACCGAAAATTAGGATCGTTATATATCCGAGCCAGCATTTTATGCTATATGAATAATACAAAATGCAGGAACATTGTAAATCATATCTTTTATTATTATATTTTGCATTTACTCTGATCATTTTCGTGATTCGTTTTCTTTTTTTTACATATAAATGCTATGCGGTTTCATAATATTTTGAGAGCAAAAACAAAGTAAACCATATGTGGGAGGTATGTACATTACTACTTCCTTATAGTATATTATTTCTAAAGTTTGTGACGCACAGTAAAATTTAAGTTTCTCCACAATGTATCATCATATACGTAAACATAGATGAAAGCTTATTTAAATTTCCTATGAAATTCGTATATGGAATGATGCGTCATTAAACTCTTAATGCTGCGATTATATCTTAAAAGATACATATGTACAATATCTTACATCAATATCTTAACACAAGTTAATGCGTTTGAAATAGCAGCATTGTCAATCTTATTTTTTTATAAAATGAATTATTTCAAACAATGCAATATTGTCTCGATAAATAAGTTCCTTGATGATTAGAAAAAAGGAATGAAAGATTCAATATTCGGTAAATCAAATTTATTGATGCAACTTATCAGAATTAGGATATTTTGTGGGGATGGAATTTTATTATTCAGTATTTTAATTTAAGAATTTCAATTTGTTATTGTTCATATCAATAATCATATGTTGTTTTTGTAACAAGCGTTATATCATATATCTATATATATATATATATATATATATATATATATATATATATATATATATAATATATATATATTTATTAAATTACAAATAAATGTTATAATATATTGTGTTAATTAAATAATCAATGTTTTAACTTTGGTTTGGATTAGAATGATGTATGATCTAAGTAACGTTTTAATAATTCATAATATTGCGGGAATAATGATGATTAAAGAAAAAGTTTATGACATCGGAAAAGTCTTTTATCACTTATTTTAATAACTTGGGGGGAACAGCAGCATATACATAAATTAGTATATATTTTGGAGTTCCTGTTGATGAATATATTAAATAATCAAAGTACTACGTTATAACGAAGTGATAAATAGCTATTGAATAACATGCGTTCAAAAATACAAAATGCAATACTAACTTTGAAAAATAAAAGCGGAAGTTATATAATATATTTTAATTATTACATAAGTGATTAATAATCCTGGGAATTAAACATTTTTTATTAGATTTTAATAATTTGAAAATTTTATTAAGAATATATGTTAGAGCTATCTTTTTTTTTTGTAAATCTTTGTATATCTTATCTGTAATTAATGAGTTCATTTAATTATAAGAAAAATGGTTACAAAATATTTTGACGAATTACGTGTCATTAAGTAACTCACGACTAGTTGAGTAGCAAACGTAAATCGTTCAGGTAAACATTCCTATTTGGATGATGTGCCAAATAGCTTCTTACGAAAGTATTGACCCAATAGTTTCCGCAACTTTAAAGTTCAACCAACAGAATTTCTTCATTTTTTTCTTCAACTTCGAGAAAGATTAATTTTTTTAAATGAATATTTACGTCTGATTAAAAATATAACTGCTTCTTCGTTATAGGAACTACTAATAATTAAAACTGACATGATTCATAATGATGATATCCGATCGATAGTTTTTACGATATTTTTATACGAAACATATTAAAAACATTTTTTTTTATAACAAACGAAAAAACGCTTATCAAGTATATAATATTTTATGTAAGAGATAATATTTTTTATTGAATAATTCAAAGTGAATGAATTGGTTCATCGGGTTATTTTTCGACGGGATATTCATTTTTTCTTTAGAGATAAATGTATAATTGGCATTTAAATGATAGCTTCGATCGTGGCCACGAATTCTTTTTAAATTTCATATCGTAATATATGACATTATTTTCTTAAAAAGTGGAAGTTACAACTATATATAAAAAAAATCTAATTAAAGTTGCAAAAGAGATAATGATGATGAGAGTGATATGAAAATAAAAATTTCAAGATTTAAAAAGAAAAAAGGATGTCAAGGCTGCAAGAAATCAAAAAGAGATCAGCTTCATTAATTTTTTAATTTCGCAAAAAGTTAATACCAATTAATTATTGTTTAACTTTGATATTGTTTACAGAATAGTATTTTAATGGTATGTCTACTTAGTATTCATTGGTATAACTTTAATCTATATATACACCGTTAGCTTTAACATTTCTCTATTGAATGAATAGAAATTGATTGTCCGATTTTATATCCTAATAAGAATAAGATTAATTGTTTCGTGACGTTGAGAAATTGCTTATGATAAAAATAAATGTTCGTTTTTGAGTTAGGCTCCCATCCATTCTCCTCCTTTAAATATATTTTTACATCTTTTTTTTCAACTTTCGAATATTGAAAATAATATTTTTATTTTTTATTTCGATTAAAAGTTTGGTTGATTAGCAAAGAAGAAATAAATCGAATTCCTGTAAAAACTAATCGAACTTGATGGCAATGACTCTATCTCGAGTTGGTTTGCGACCGGAAGGTTTGCGAGATTGCATCGAGAAACAAGAAACTTAAATTACACCGCCGATTTGATACTAGCAGTGAAAAAGTACATTTCGCATCGTCTTCTATTGGTCCGACCAACGATCTACGATTCACGATTATGGTCTTTATGCCTATGTAGGTAAGTACATTATACATACTTACATATATATGTATGGAGGTATGCACGAGATATACCTCGTTTATTTCAAAGGAAGTTCTTCGAATGAGCTGCAATTCAATTGCGGATGAGAAACTATATGTTATTTATTTTCATTGAAAAATCTCTTTCACTTTTACTTTTCTTTTTTATTTGTACATTCGTATACGAGATAAACGTGAGAATGCTATGTCAAGGTTTGATTTTATTCTATAAAAACAAAAGATTCAAAGTCATTCAAAGTCGAGGGATTTCGATTAGATCAAGATAATCGCACAAATAGCGCCAAACAATTAGCGTAAGAAAGTTTATTATCCTTACCGTTATTATTACCATTGACTGAAATTATTTTAATTTTTATCTAGAAACGATAGGATCGTTGTTATTTTAAAAATGAGTTTTGTAGGGAAAAAAATCCATTTATAACTTTGTAAGATATTGGCTGGAGTATATATATATATATATATATTCCTTTTGAATACGATTTCAAAGAATAATCTTTTTTCTCATCTTCTCCATTTTAAAACTACGATTCTAAATGATTGATATTCTACTTAATATATGTATATTATATATACATCGTATTTTAAATTTATTAAATCATTAGATATCTCTTTGTTTTTGCGAGTTATTTATAAGATTAATCGAACTTTTACATATGCACACTGCAGATTGATAAAAAGTTTTTATTGTTGTATTAATTATTAACAAGTTAATAGTGTTTTGCTAATGTAATTTAATAAAATCTGCACGCACACACACACATACACACAAATTTTAATTTCTTACATTGAAATGATAATTGATGTTCGATCGTTAAATGCTTCAGTAACAATGACCTCGATATGACGAACTTTCCTTCACATCTTTCTCCTTTTCTCTCTCTTTCTTCGTTTCTCTGATTTTCTTTTGTAATATACAATTTCTGCAATGTCACCGCTATTCGAGCTTCTAAAATAAATCGTTTAGTTATAACAAAAAATGCACAACGAATGTTAATAAATTTAATTTTTCTTTATTTATCGACGTTTCATTTTTGACTATTTATTATATATGTTTCTTACACCAAATTTGTTTACTGTCACATATATGTATATTATTTGCAAAATAATAATGTTTTTCTCTTTCAACAGTTGCAGTTGTCTCAAAATAAATGCATCGAAAAATTTTTTAATTCTATAGTTATCTTATCAAAATAATATCGCTAATGATACTTACGAACAAAAAACACACGTTTTAAAATATACGATTAGACACGTATGGGCTTACTTTTGTTCGTAAAAGACAAGATCATCGTCGAATAGCCAGAAAAAATGTTTGCAATATCGAAATTTATTGTTCTATTTGTTCAGATACGTCCTACCTTTTTGTCTATATTGTTATCAAAAAAATCATGATAGAATACTGCGTCTCCGTCATTTTGTATTTTTCATTTTTTATTTTTTTACAGATGACTTTATTTACGTCGTTCAAAGTCACATATGAGTAGTTTCAATGTTAAGTGTTGCAGAATCCTTTTACTCTCTCTCTTTCTCTTTCTTTCTCTTCGTAATTGGATCGATCTAATATCAACATTAAGTAGAAAATAAATGGATGTTGGTATAGCGTATTCTTTATTTGTTTTTTTTTTTTTTTTTTATAATCAGCTTTAGAATTGTCGAACTGACATTTAACAATATAATGTTTTTTTTTTCAAGTTACATACTATACAATCTTTATTGATCTTACCAGAATTTTACGACTTTTCTCTTTACTTTTCTTTTTTATCTTGCAATACCCATTTACCCCGAAAAAGTAAGAAGACCTTGTACTCGTTATGTACGAGAGATCCAGTCAATAAATATGTACAATACTTACGTCAATATATAAAAAGCCTTACAATGATTTGAAAGACAGTAGTATAATTACTATCAATGATGTTACGTTACCTCTGCTTTAAGATAAGGATTTATAAAAAAGAAACCGATCTCTGATAAATTGAAAATTCTACGTATATAAATACATACATAAATTGTTACAGTAAAAAACTGTAGCAAAAATCTAAGTTTCTTTTTCCACACATCTGTAAATATCTGTTACGAAAGGATTATCCGTGTAAATTAAAATAGCGAAGAGAAAAATCGTGTAAGTTATTTGTCCATTTTCAAATATATATAGTATTGTATAACATATGATTTTGATCCATGTTTACTTATCGCGAATATTCCACGAACGAGGCGTAGAAAAATGTCGTCGCTAAGTTTGACCTTCAATGGTCTTGATGTAACAAATCCTAAAAGATTTTTTAAGAAAAGACGATTCACGGGAAGAACATATTTAACTATGTCGAACGATATATCGTATATTTGTAGAATATAATCAAAAGCGGATTTTATAAGCGGAAGGATTAATGAACTTCTTGGAGTAACGAGCAAGGCCAGGTTAAATGCATTCGATAGAAACGCTAACGTGTAATTATGAAGCAACGACTCGTATAGCATAATCAAGGGTTAACCTTTGGGCCGTACTATTACTATAAGATACACTTTGACGCAATTAAGTATGTACAACATGTCTCCTTCTTGCAAATGTATAACGATAAGAAAAACTCGTTTATCATTTGTCAATTCAATGAGAAAGAGAACGCAACTAAGAGAAAATTATTCATACGTCTTTTGATGACGTAGATCGCTATTGATTATTGATTTTTATGAAATATTTTATACGTTCTCTTCTTAGTTGTTTATGCGACTCATTCGAACGTCGATATTTTTTTACAACAGGTGACTCTATGGAAGGTTTCGGTCACGTGTATAAGAACTATAATTGTTTAAAGAACGCCTAAGAAAAAAAATTGACCAGTCCTAAACAATTAATCAGTGTATGAATATCCTTGTTGATCTTCCCAAATTTACACAAATTTGATATAATGTATATATTTATATATTCAGGAATTTATCTTGAATTTATTAGTATCATTCAATCATCTATACAAGATTAAATAAAAAGAAGAATCAGAGGGGAAAAAGAGAAGAAATAAAAATCGACATTCGAAGCGAGTTTCTTCAAATTTTATCTCCCGGCCATAAAATACATAAAAAGGAGTTCGCCAAAATAGTACACCTGAACCATCCTTGACACGTAAAAGATAAGATGGTGTCACCAGGCTGTTTTCAATATCCGAAGGAAACGTTTTCCTCTCTTTTTCCTCTCTTTTTTCTCCCCTCTTTCTCTCTTTCTCTCCCCCTCTCTCTCTTTCTCTTTTTCTTTTATTATAATGCTGCATTTTAAGCTTTTTCACTCGGTCGCACGATATTGCCGTTCGTGGCGCTTCGCGGTCAGTAGACTCTCGAACGAAAGGAGTCATTCATTTTACTAAATAGAATCGTACTGTACGCGACATACACATGTGCATTGTTAAACTGAGATAACCTTCGGGACGTACGTTTACCTAGACGTCCAGCAGCTCGTTGAAAAAGTCGTGTCGTCATTACCACCACTACTATCTTCTTCTTCACCACCACCATCCTCATCACCACCACTATCACAACCACCACCACAAGTATTTGTAGCGGGAGCATCAAACCCACCACCATTGGCATCGTTACCACTACCGTTGAGTTCTCCTTTGGATACGAGGTGGGTACGAAGTAACGTTTTACCGATGGTCCAGACCGTTTCATTTAATCACTATCTCTTCGTCGTGCGATCGTAGATCATCAATTGTCGCGCGTGAATCTTAAATCGTGCACATCACGTTCGTTTAGAAGAACAAGAGAGAAAAGGTATTTAAAAAGAAAGAAGAAGGGAAGAAGAGAAAGAAATTACGTTTATAATAACGGTCGAATCTGCGAAAGAACGTTCGATTCATTCACCATACCGACGAATCTCTAGACCCGTTTCTGTTTCTTTTTTTGTTTTTTTTTGTTTTAACTTTTGTTCTTCTTTCTTCCAATTTATCAGAGCATTTAATTCACAATCATCATCAGTGTCCGCTTAGAGATCGATCGCGGCGGTGATTTGAACGCTTGGTCGAAAGCTTATGTTTCCTTTTCATACAGTTTGAGCCGATAAGGATAAAAGAATTCGAACGGTGTACGTAACGGTGATATCTAGGGAGAAAGGAATTACACGTCCTCTATTTTGCCGGAAATTCACGTCGAAGGAAAATCTTGGAGAGGATCGCGGAAAAGTTGTCGAAAGGAACGCGACGAACTGTTTGGTCATTGGTGATCCACGAGAGAAACTTCGTTCTTTCGCTTTCTTCTTTTTTTTTTCTATTTATCTCTTACTCTCTCGCTCTACGACCACGACCCACCCTATTTTCACTCCGACTTCTTGTGTATTACATAAAGAGGTACATTTTACTGGCCAGTTAACGAACCCGCGATCGAGTGCGTACTTCCGTGCGCGTGTGTGTGTTTGCGCGCGTGCTCGCGCTTTCAAACCTACGCTTTTCGAAGACGACAAAAGATCGAGAAAGAACTACTAAAGAACGAAGAAATCTTATGTAAGTAAATATGCCGATTCAAAATTAAAAAAAGAAAAAAAATGAAATCTTAGGTCAGTACTATTATCGAAAATAAAAACGTTATTTTTTAATTTCTTTTTTTTGAAAACCTGTTCAAATATCGATATGGTTTTAACTCCATTTCTTTTCATCGATCAGTATTGTCAAGATCGCGTCAAGTGATACGAGTCAATTACTCATCGCTCGGACGTGTTTATACGGTAATGCTTTTCGAGATATATAGGAAGCCTTAGAAATATCATTGGTAGATAATTTTTTATATTTTCAAGGTTGATTTACGTGTCTAATTCTCCCTTATTTTAGAGACGAATTAAAAAAAAAAAAGATAGTTTGATGAAATAGATCATACGCGTAATGAGGAAAACAAAAAGAAGAAATCTCTTCTCCTGTTAAGAGTAAAAATGCTACAGAATACCGAGCGTTGTAAGCATGATCGAGAGTACTTACGAAACGTATCTGCTTTCTAAAAAAAGAATATCTTGATTGTACCTTGTACATATCTGCTCTTAGATATATTTACTTATAAAATATCGTTAGAATATAATCTGTTAGAAGTAGTGATAGTTTCGAACACAGCAATAGTTAAAAATTCGCTATAAAATTGCCTTTTCGCAATACGACAAAGTACGAAAAGGTGTTCTGAAGTGCCACGTGGATAAGCTTCAATGAACACGATGAATCGTGTATACGTATTTCATTCTCATAGTATGTATAATGTTTCGTAAATGCATTTTCACGGTAAAGTAGTAGTTCGGTTGAAATGACAGTCATTTCTAAGATCTCGATCAACGTAGATTTTGTTAAGATCTCTCTCTCTCTCTCTTTCTTTCTTTTTGTTTTTCTTTCGAATTCCATAATTATGACAAGAATTCGAATTATTTCAAGTTTGACGTTATGAAATTCATGTTTTATTTAATATATTGCTCTGTGTTTTTATTTTCAATTGTTTATTTACATAACGCGTGGAGTTCGTATTCTCTTTGACACAACGTAATATAACGATTACGATCGCTTCATTAAACGAGAGAGTTCTTTACGATTACACAGCTGTTTATATGTTACATCATGAAAAAATACCGTTGTAACTTACATCGAGATTGTTACTTTCTTATGAAGAGAAGATTGCGTTTATTACCCTCGGTGTTTATTAATGCTATAATTGTGATTATTATCACCGGCGGCCAGTTATATCCTACAATCATCTAATTGTAAATGCTCACTACCGTAGACTAATCGCACATTTGTAACTTTTTAAACATACTATCAATGAACAAAGGTAGATAGATTCATATCTCGCCAAAAAAAGGAAAATGACTTCTTAAAAAGAAAGAAAAATATTTAATTTCGAAAGAAAAAAATGACATGTTATTTCTAGACAATGATTTCTACAGTAAATAAATAGAGGTAGCGAATATCTTTATGATATTCCTTGTTTTAACTGATTTCACTTCCTTTTGAAATGTTGAAAGATCGTGAAAGCTTGATCTAGTTTAGGCACTCAATGTAATAGCAGACGGAAGTATGTGCATTTCATACATGTTTCTATTCCTAGTATCATAGCTAAATGGAAAGTCAATGATTATCGATTCTTCTCAGTTATTTTTCTATTTTGCGTATAACTTGTTTAAATTTAATTATTTTTCAAGTTTGTTACTTTACTTAAAACTTTAACAACGATTTATGTCATGGAAAAAGAAGAAATTTCTTTCGTTTTTTATCTTATACTTCGAAAAACTTATCTTTAATGTGCAAATATGTACATACTCCATTACCGATAATTAGTGAGTCTCACACAAAGGATTTTTGAAAGAAAAATACAAATTCGACGAGCAAATACCGTTAAAATTCTTCTCTTTTAAAAAGGTTTAGACTCTTCAGATTCATAACGTAGACTATTCGTATGCGTCCTCATAAAAATAGTCGAGTTTAAACCATAGATAAAAAAAGATTGAAAAAGTGAATTTTTAAACTTGGACTTCTCATAACGGATTATTAAAAATTTTTGAAGATCGCAAAATAATTATCGAATCATGAAATAAGGATCATAATTTAATGTTACGTATATTATTCTTTACGTCGTTTCATGTAAATAATACGATATATAATTATAAATATCTGAATACCACGAGAGTTTAACGTAACTAATCAAAAAAATAATAATAATAATAATAATAAAAAAATAAAAAAAAAGAAAATAAAAGAAAGTAAAAAAAATAAAAGAAAATAAAAAAGAAATAAAATAGGAAATATCATTTCCTGGTATTTCTCAGATGAGTACAAAAAAGAACACGTTGGATTTCGAAAGCGGAATTAAAAATATTATTAAAATCATGCTTGGGAAACCTCTAATGAAAATATTATCAGTAAGGAAATATTTCAAGATACTCACTCTTGAGCGATATTTAATAATCTTTTCCCTATCTTTGTTTTTAAGTCGGAACACGTATTAAATTTTGACGAGTTTAAATGATTCATCTGTTTATTACTTATTATTACTTGGGATTTTACATCGTTTTTTTTATTATATTTTTTATTATAATTAGTATATATATTATACGTGTGTGTGTGTGTGTGTGTGTATATATATATATATATATATATATATATATATATATATATATATAAATAAACGTATATATATATAAAATCATCCTTTACACATTTACATGTATGTCATTGTTCTTTTAATGATAAGGTATGCGATAATTGTTATTTATTGAAAGACGCATTATATTAATACGTGAATTATATATTTATCTATAATAAAACGATGTATCATTTACGATGACAAAGATTGCTAGAAACAATATTTTTATTGTGTAACATTATTTCTATCGTTATCGAAGATCAAATGGTCGTCTCGAATTGCAAAAAAAATTGGCGTTTTACTTCATGGACACGATTATAAATATTTTTGTAAGCAATAAATTTTTTTTGTCAATAGTATGTTAATACTTATTGGCAGATCGTCAGACTGAAGAAACTATTTATTTAACGGGCGATTTCAGCATCAAGATTTTTACGCGGAACGTATGAATTTTAATAGTTGTTGGTCAACAAAAACACAGTTCCTGTAAAATGAATTCAGGTTCCATCGTTTTTACAAGTCTTTGATAACGGTCATCCAAGAGCGTATAGAAGAATAATGACATAGGAAGTTAGATAATAATACTTGTTGTCGTGATACGTCAATTCGGTGACTATCCTCTAGATGATTTCTTGTCTCCAAAGATAGGGTAATTGTACATTGCGATTCGTGGTAAGGACAGGTCGAGTCCGAAGGTAAAAAACTTTATGTGCTTATTATATTTCATTTGCTTGGTTATTTTATTTAAATAGTAATACGTATATTTTATCTAAATAGGTACTTCATTATAAAAAAATAATAGATACGGCAAGTATTGCCAAGTAAAAGATCTTTTTTTTAACCTTCATGTGTTTCTTCGTTGATGAAAAACAAGAAAAAAGAAAACATCCAAGAATTGATAGACCGAACATCCTTCGATCGACGACATTGACGTCTTATCTGACCCCTTTCACTTTCCTCTGCATTGTCTTCTCTTATAAATCTTTAAGACTATGAAAAATGGATAGAGGAAGCGGAAAGTATCCAGTTGTTTTTTTCTTTTTCTTCTTCACCGGTGATTAGATTTTGTCCTTGTTAATCTAACCGCGTTGTTATATACGCATTGAACTACACGTGTATCGTTGCTTCTATCCGTTAATTGTTAGATGTCATAATACATCTACGAGTAAGCTAGAAGTTTAGTTTTTACTAACATAAGTCAATATGACACACGAAAGGGAAGCGGCATTTAAATAATTTAATCTCTACGCGACGAGTCAATGCGAGATAATAGAAATGCATAAGTGTATATATCTGTGCATGTAAATCAATAGAGAGAAAAATCTTTCATATTGATCTCGATAATTTTCCATCTAACTTTTTATATGATTGAATATGTAAATTATTGTTTATATTAACTCAGTCATTATTGAACAAAAAAGACAATTATCACTGATATTGGCGTTTCAACGATTTTCTTCAATAATCTTTTTATTGTGAATAGATAATCGATAATTAATAAAATTTAAAATCGTTAATTGATTAATAATAAATCATTCAATATTAAGAAGATCTCTTGCAAATTTACAATATCAATCTCTGTATACTAAGATCCTTTGTTCGATTAAATAATAAAACTGTCTTAAATTTATTTTGAAAACTCGTCGTATTATCGTTGTCATTTTATCGCATTGTCGATACTTATGTATATTGAAATTTTAACAAGGAAAAAGAGATTATTCAACAAAATTTATTTATATTGCGTAAATAATTTTGCTCAATAACAATAATCCCCGATCGAAGTTTTTAAATGAATTCGACGTAGCGAGAAAACATTAGCGTTTCTTCGTTCGTTTCATTTGAACCTATTACCTTCATTTTTACGATGGTCTAAGTGGTAGCATGAAATCTCACGTAAAATATTTTTTTTCCAATACCCGGCTCTTTGCGATGAGAGTTGCATTGGCGAAATGTTGAGAATTTTTGCGGTGTTCCTTCAATTAATATATCCTGCCATTAACCAGAGCGTAATAAAAACTATTCGTAGTATGCAAGTATGCTCGAGCGATTACGCGTTCCGTAAAATAAACGCAAGATCATGCTATCAGTTCAGTAGCCATTTCTTCTTACGTTCTCGTTTCGTCTCTCCTGCAAAGTGACTTAAATGTCGAAGAGTATAACGTAAAAAAGTATTTCTGATTTCAACACTCGCTACGATTTACAAGATGAATGTGTGATAATCACGTTGTAAATTTATTTCTAATATATCATTGGTTTTTGCACGGTTTTTGTTGAGATGAATACTATCAATTCTTCAATGAACTTACATTTGCGAGTCAATGTTACATATGATTAGAGATACAACATTTTTTCTGAAATAAGAGACACTACGGGATGACCCTAGTGAGATTTGAATATTCATGGATCTTTGTAGACTGCGAGATGACGAAGCACTTTACGAAAAAACACTTCATTATTCGAACATCGATAAAAATACATAAGACAATTTATTCCATTCGTTTGAAATATATCTATTCTTAAGATAAAAAGATCGACGTTTATACGTCGAATTTATTACTCTTTATCTTATAAACATTCACCTTTTCAACTCGATCTATTATTTTTAGATGTTTTATCACTTCTTTTTTTCTCGACTACGATAGATCTGTAAAAAATTGTTGTGAATAGAACGATGATGAGTAATCGAAAATAAAGTAAATCCGTATGGCTTCATTTCTCTTCGAAATTGGTAGTAGAAAATAGTAGTAGGCATATGATCGTTCAAGCTTTTTGTTTTTCCTATCAATTGCTTCACATCGCTCTGCTCGGTTCGCTCCTAGATATGTAATAATCCGAACGTAAAGAACCGTTGCGATATGCCAACTTTCGCCGTGGCGTACGTTTACATTGCATATTGTACATATTGCGGTCTCGTAAGCCAATTCCGGATAACCAGTTTCTTCGTGCACGTGTGATCTTCTTTTTTCATTCCTTCCTTCTTTCTATCTTAAATTTATCTTTCGTGTTTTAGGTAAATTTGTGTCGGAGTCAAGGACAAGCAATTGTTTTACTAAGCAAAAATAAAAAGTACAAGAAGAAAAAGAAGAAGGAAAAGAAGAAATAGAAGAAGAAGAAGAAGAAGAAGAAGAAGAAGAAGAAGAAGAAGAAGAAGAAGAAGAAGGAAAAGAAGAAATAGAAGAAGAAGAAGAAGAAGAAGAAAGGAAAGACGGCCGAGAGTGAAAGTTATTTTATCACTCGTTAAAAATTTCAATTCGCGGTCAGATCTATGATCTAATGTCGTTTGCCAACGTCCTTTAGATTCGTCCCTTCTTTTTCTCCTTTTCCTCCTGGAGAGGCGCGTGAAAGCGTAGAGGTCATCGTTACCTCTCCTTGATCTCTCGCGAGATTCTAAGTTGCTGGAACGACATAGTTCGGTCAATCAGAAAGAAAGCAAACAGAAAAGAGTGGTACGAATCTAATTCTAAGACAATTTTCGATTCATCGTCGATCCAAATAACGTGATATTATGAGTTTTTACATCTGTCAGACAAACAATATCCAGAAGTATTCCCTAACACGATGTTGGGAGAAGTAACATGACGACGTGCTTTCTAAACGTAACACATCGTGGATTAGCTGTAACGCGATTTCTACGTATTGTCCAATAAACAGAGCACAAAGCATCCTGTCGTATATCCAATACGTGCATCTACGTGTGAACTATCGACAAATCGTATTGGCTTACGCTCGCCGAGTCTTCTTTTTCTTTTTTTCTTCGTTCATCGACTCTTCGACGAGTTCTTTTATTCATTCTTTTCTGGAAGGACCGGTTAAGCAAGATTTGAATTAAGGATGAGGTTTATAACGTCGTTGTTTGGAGATGGTTCGCCTAAGACTATGGGAAGGCAATACATGAAGGTTGGAAGAAATGCACTTCTTGGTATAAAATCTAATCAAAAGGATGGCATCTGTTCAGAGAAAGTACCAACACCATTGTCTATGCTCATTTCAAGAGGGGGCAAGTTAAAACACAGTGAGTACTAATATTAGCTTCACTTTTTCTTTCCTTTGTACATACTTCGACATGTGGTTTACTTTTAATAATAAAAACTGCATTATTACCTTTAGTCATGGTACAACATATAAACACTATTCCGAAATACCAAATTATCGGAGATTAAGATCGGGTTTACACAGGTACATTTTAACGGCAGTCTGCGTGTTAAACGACCCGATTCTATCCAGTAATAGAATTAGACGTAATCACCGTTGCGGATTATGTTTGCCAATCTGCTATTACAACTGGCCGAGCGAAAATGTTCATTAATTCTAATGAGAATAGAGAACTTCAACAGAAATGATTATACGATTAGAATTTTTAAAATTTTGTTTTATGCCTAAGTATCAATTAATTATCGTATTTGTATAAGAAAATTCTAAGAGATTGAACCTTGTTTTGTCGTACGAATAACTCTTCGATTTCTCTCCTTCTTTCTTTCTCCTTAATTGTTTTCGCGAAGTACACGGTTCCAAGCTATCACGAGTCACGGCAAGATTCTTCAGGGCAAGACTCCTTTTACTCCTAACGGGAGAGTTCGAAACGATAGACGTTAAGTATGTTGCCGATAGCAAAGCGTAATCCTACTGTTGCGTTATGGAGAACACAGTGGGGCAACTTGTCCTCTATCACCTGTTCCACTGGCCTACTGCACCCCGGCCTACTCTCTCTCTCTTTCTTTCTCTCTCGAATCGTTATTTCTACTTAATGCCGTATCATTTATATCGTCTAACGTGACCCGATTTCATAGAATTCTTTTAGGAGATATCAAGAACCGGATTCTAATTTCTTCAAGTACAGGGTGAATCTCGAATCTAGGTCGAACACATGTTCGTATTTATGTTATTAAACAGAGAAATGAGAGTGATTGAAAGGATAATCGTTTCGTTAGAATTTCGCTTCTCTCGAAATGAATAGAACGACCGCGGTTTATATGTCGAAAGTTTATTTTTCTAAAGAAAATATCTATGCATATGACATTCATTTGAATGTTGCGTGCATCTCGAGAAAAATGCTATAGATATGTACGTACATACATACGGTCCTACTTACGGTTCATGGTAACATATAAGAGGACACGAAAGGATATTAAAAAGTTCCCAATAATTATCATTCGTTAGAGTATGCATTTATTGCGAATAAGAGAAGTCTAGCTGAAATCAAGAATGACTATTATCATTCGTAAAATCAACTAACATTTATTCGGCTTATGTAATATTATCCTTTGATCCGTTAAACTATCAACTATGTGCGGTGTATCATAACCGCAAGCAATTGTTGGACCGTTATGACGTGTCTAAACGAAGCGTAACGATTGTTGAGGATCCGATGCATGTTCGTAGTTGACACAATACCGGTAGTCCGGGAAGTTAGGGCAGCTTTAACGTAAGTAAACATCGTAAAAGTTGTAACCACGCCATTCGATAACTCTACGTTCGACGACATATTGACGATGGCAAAGTTAGTCCGCTGTATCTACCAGATTTGCCGCAATCGTCGACTTTCTAATATGATAGTTACTTGCACCGGCAGCATACATACGTTCCTTCGTTAGAATGTATTCTTATAAGAAGCACGTGTATTGTAGATATAGGTCATACACTTGAGAGATGCAGTTAGCTATTTCAATTACAGGGTAGGCGTGAACTTATAGTTTGTAAGTGGAAACATACGGTTCGCTTTCTTCCTTTCGAAATATCATTCTTGTACGAACTTCTTAAGAGAAAGAAAGAGAAATTGTAATCTCGATATCGTTCATCGATTTTTAAGAATTTTATCGACGATGACTCTGGTTTTTTTCCATGGAACAGTTTACATCATTAGGATCCACGTATACATATTTCCCAATTATTAAAGAATTTCGTATTAAAAAGTGTTAAATGGTATGCCATGAGTTGTCTCATTATCATCAAACTTTCTTGCCTATTTCTCTGACGTCAACTATTCAGAGAAATCCTAAGTAGGCGTGTATTGTTCTTAGACGACTCTCGCAAAACATTTAATTACTTTTTTTCCAATACTTCTCTCGTCATAAATCAATAATGTAAATGCTTCCGTATTTCATATTCACAAAAACTGTTTTCTTCAATTTCTTCTTTTCTTTTTTTTTTAACCTTAACATATATATACAAGCAATTGATATTCACGTATTGTATGTATTTATTTAAATTCATTAAATTATCACAAAAATCCGCTTGTTTTTTTATCGAATATTTAAATTCTTCCGCACGGAATATAAATATCATCAATTTGAATGGGCGAGATGAAGTTATTTTCAAAAAAAAAAAAGAAAAGAAACAAAAAAAACATGAGTTAATAATTGTCATACGTTCACACAAAAAAGATAAAGAATTGTTTTTCTATCGACAACTTTTTTGTTCTACAATTACTTCCCGTTGAACTTTTCTACTTTACACTTCCCAGTTCATGTTTCTTATTTGTACTTCACTGTTCAACCTTCACCGTGCAAGTTGCTTTCTCATTCAATACTCCAGTTCTACTATAGTGTAATTTCTATTCTCTATGTAAATAATTATGAATGAAGTCGCTTTTCCGCAATTTTTGTCAACCGTTCTTTTTCAAATTTGATATTTTTATAACTTATCTATTTTTTACTCAGCAATTAACGCTGTAAATATATACAAATATATTGGAAGGATTTTAATTACAACCATGTAATTTAACTTTCGATTCTTAATTGTTCCGCATACAGTCGACTTATGTTAATAGTTCTTATCAATCTTTTGATAATAATTACACTCGGTTTCTCTTTTTCTTCTTTTCTTTTTCATTAAAACAAGACGAAACAAGAACTTTGCTTGTAACTTATCTGATCGAAAGGATATTTCTTGCAATTATGCTTATTCTTCGTGTCGAATGTCAAACGAGGACGTAATGACGGTAGTAGAAGTAAAAAAAAGAGGACGTAGAAGAAGATTCTTTAGAAGAAATGTTGCGGAACCGTCGACGATTTGTCACGTTTCTCGACGCTTGGACGATTTCGTACGGTATATCGTATTTAAGATTAAGTTCGAAAGATGGATAAGATAAATGAAAATAAGAAGAAATTTCAAAAGTTTTCTTTAAAATGCAGCAATTCTTTTTCTTTTTTCTTTTATTTTTACCGTTACAAAATTCTTCGAAACGGTTCGAAAGATTTTTCTTGAGAATTGCAAAACTTACTGACAAGAAATTATTATTCATAAACATATGACCTACGTGACGTTTCCATGAATAACACAGAAGAGAAGTCTTCTTCTTCTTTAGACAGATACAGGCAATCCGACTGGTCATTCGTCAGACATTTTTTGAGATCACTTTCACTGTCTCAGCATTTTCAGCGTCCGTTTATAGTAGCTGTAAAACTCTCACGTTCGAACGTAACGCATATTCTGACGAACTCGACCCTGTCTCGAACCGAAACGTCCTCGTCTCTTGTTACGTGTCATTAGTCTTGGTTAGGCAATCTTAGTTGTTGAGTTAATAACCGATCGAAATGTTTGAAGTTTAAACGAAGTAACAACGATCTCGAGTTTGAATTTTTATAAATAATTTACGATGATTTTTAAGTCAGTTAATTTTGCTAAGTAAAAAAAGATTGACTAGCTTTAGCATTTCGTAAAGCGAATAAGGTAATAGTAGGTAGTACCTATGCCCTATGTGGTAATTTTTCACACGTGTATGTAAGTATGAACGTACATATATGGACGTACATGTAAAATGCATTTCGTAATGCAGTTTCTTTTCTTTTTATCTTCTTTTAATCAAAGGTCTATATTTCAATAAGATACACTGTTCGATTCTTTTTTTCTTTCGATTTTCGAAATTGTTAGCCGAGTCACGAGAAATCAATTTAAATGTCTTCAACTTTTCGTATATTTTTGTGTGAAATGTGCGAAATTCTAAAATCGTTTTAGTGAAAGTTTACAACCATACGCAACTCTATGATCGTTCGTAACATTATAGATAAACATAATACCGACTATAAATTTTATAAACGGCTAATTCACGGTGATTATATTCGATATACTATGCTCAGGTGTCATTTTTCTTTTATCTTTTTGTTTTATGAATTTTAAGATAATATATCTTCATCGTTTATAAAGTATGTATCTACGTATTTATATTCTTACTTCCTCTGAGGGATTGATGTTACCGTGATGACATGGTTTTTTTTTATCGTATTAACATATTGTTTTTTTGATTTGCAAATAGAATATTCAAGGTGCGAAGAAAATACGTCATGGATTTTTATGGTTTGATACGATGACGTGGATTAGTCTAATAGTAAAATTAGATACTTATCAGAAATTTGTAGAATTAATTATACGATATTAATATTCGACCGATTCGATCAAATTTATTAGATATTTGTTCAAGAATATCTAAATATTTGATACGTCGCAACAACTAGCTTAGGTAGGGATTGAAATTAATCGAGAAAACGCAGAGATTTAACGTCACTCAAAAATAAGTTACAGAGTTCGATACTTTCAACTTTGAGTCTTGTTAAACTGGTTTTCATTTACTAGATTAAGTTTCATATAGGCATATAAATAAGCTTCTCGCTTTTTCAAGTAAAATCATGCATGAGTAAATACTTCGTATTATGGTTCGACGGATTCTTGTATCTACAGATTGATAACGTTTACTGGCGAGAAAGTTGTGCAATACTGTTCCAGATTATTATACCGTGATCCATTCTCGATCTTGTAATAAAAAAAAAGAGAGGAAAAAGTATTGGTAAAGGAACAGGGCCAAGTGTGCTTCGTCGATTAAATTAAAACGCAGTTAAACCTTTCACATATTTCTGTAACGAGTATCATTTAATCGATTGTTACACTGACGCTAAGAAAAATTTTAGAAAGTAACCTTCCTTCTATAAATTAATGACAAAAAATTTATATATTACGGTGTTTACATTCATTAAGTATGATTAGTAAATTTACTTTTCCATGTAGTAGTTATCATTTTTTATTTTGCAATTTAATGCCATACCTGTGACAATATAATGCAGATATTTAAATGACAACCTTGTATCTCATTGAGTGACCCTAGTAGTTAAATTTTTTTTGCTTGCCTTTTCCGATAATAAAAAAAGCTATAAAGACGTATTTCTTGTCCTTGTGTCTGGTTTCGAAGAAAGAAAGGAATCAGAAGAAACTGGTTATTGGTATTTCTTTTTCAATTTCAATATTTGTAAATGCTTCAGGGATGATTTTTGAAGACATTACCCTTCAAAAGGTATTGGAGTCACGACCGAAGGTCAGTTACTGTTTATAAGTTATTCGAATTGTGATAAATTAGTTTTTTCTTCTCCCATATACATTCTTTTTATTTTCTTATATTTTTCTCTAGTAATATTCATGTTATTGTTACATTTGATGAAGTCGAACAATAAACTATTGTTGATTTAATCGGATTAAATCGATTGTTGAATTTTTACATTATCTGTAGTTATTGAATGGATTCGTTTTTGTTAAATAAATTTCTTTTCTAAATGAATAACGTCGTTAATAAAAAACCAAAAAGAAAAGAAAGAAAATTGTGGTCATTTCGATTGAAAAAAAGCACGACTGACCTTAATGATGAGATACGTTCTGGCGCGAATGAAAAGAATCCTACGTAAGACAAACGAGTAATACGATAGATCATATTCTGTCGCGAAAAACAAAATTAACAATATCTTACGCACTAGACAATCTAAATCAATCAAAAGTTTCGTATATTTCAAACTGACATTACGATTTTTGTCATCGCTATAAAGACAATAATAATAATAAATCTTTAATGTCTATCCATAACGTTGACACCAAATTATCTGATGCTTAATTTAAATTGTCGTCGCTTCGATTAAAGATGAAGTAGCATAGAATTTTTATTGGAATTATATATGACTATGTAAAAAAGATATAATGAGGATTAAGAGGAAGATACAAGGATATCTTCTATTTTCTATTAGCATAAGTTTCTTATCTGGAGGAAAATAATCAGCAAAAAATTCATATCAATAAATGGAATAATAATAATACAAAGAGAAGGGTTTTTATAAAATCGCATTTGTTTCTTCCATTCAATGTCATCGAAAGATCAAATAAGTTGCCATCTTACGAGTATAATTCGAGATGTCAAATATCGTTAGAAAAATTTTTTAAATCATTGAAATTCGTTTATCCTCTGGGAAGGGGACGTGATTAAGAAATCGAACTTTAAAATAGCTGGTGTCTCACTTTTCGTGGAAGGAGAGATCGCTTCATTATATAATGCACTATGTAATTTATACCATTCAGTGATTAACAAATACCATCAACCGAACCTTTTTTGGTAAGAAGTTGGAATACTTTCTCTGCGATGTTCACAATTCGATCTACACTATAATGCAAAAATTACACTCGCGATGATGGATGTGTCATATTTTCTTATTTATGAATCAATTTATTTTTTCGGAATTGAAATCGTCCTTGCTCTATTTTATTTGTCTGTTCTGATTATAAATAAAGAAGTAAGATCAATGTCGAAAAGCAGTAAAAATTGTTAATGACCGCTTTCAGACTGGTAACTTGATCTTAATTGATAAATCTATGTATGTATATGTGTATATATATATACATGTGGAACGAAGGACGAATTGATACATATATGAAGTTCATTGAATTGTGCCGCAGGCTGTATCCTTGATTTCGGAACGAAACTTTTAACTCGCTCGTAAAGACGAACCATCAGCAGTTTTTTTGTCAGATTGTAGGACCCAAGACAGAGGAATCCCAAGGTTGTTTGGTATTCTCCGTTAGGTATTCATGTTAATCGTTGAGAGATCGTTTCATTTTATTTTGTTTATAAAAAACACGGTTGAAGTGATGTTTATAAAAAAACTTCCATCCGTCCATTATTTTATCTTTTATCTTCTCGAAAAATATAAAGATTGTTTTGAATCGATGCTAAAGTTAGAGATGTTAAAGTAATTCTTACGTTTTTTTCCGAACATGTTTAAGAGGCAATTTATTTTTCATTAACATTTCAAGTTTATCGTAAAATTTGTGAGGAATCAAATGAATTCTAATTTAATAATGAAGTATTAGTTAAATGACCTGACTACTGAACATGACTCAAGATCAATTATTCGGTCTTACGTGTTCGGAATGCAGTAAACAAGGATTGGTTATCAAATACAGCTAATGGATATTTCCGTGATTGTGCAAGTTTCATATTTATTAGAGGGCTTACACGATGACATAATGCCAGGGTCGCTCGTTACTTCGTTGACAGATGTCCGAGGTCTATAACTTTCTTTTCATCCTCGACGTATTCCGTATTTGTCTACGTGTCTGTATTCGTATTTGATTTCGTTCACGTATTGTTATCATAGATTACTGAAAAAGATACGCACTTTCTTATATGTTTTAATGTTAGTTAAGTCACACACCTATTTGTAGAAATCTACACGTATGGCTTTCAGGAAATGCAGGTTTAATTGACCTATCGGGTAATATTGCCTATTGCGAAATGCGGAATTTCAGAGTGCGACTAGCATCTTACATGGTAATTGTTTGTTCGTTTAAAAGACACAGCAAATTTCACTGTTAATTAAAATGATGTATCTATATTTTCACGAATTATTTTTATTTCGTATAATTTAATGTCTTTTTTATCTTTTCGACTGCAAAACGATCAATTTTTATTTGGATTAATGTACGTAAATCATTTCGTTTTTACAACGTAGCATATCGGTTACGATGTTTAAAATCAAATTAAATTAATATGTGCAATTTCTGTTTGTGAAATTTCATTTCTTTCGTGACTACTTCTTATTCCTTCGGCTAATTTTGGAAAGTAATTGAGAATCGTTATATAAACAAAAAAATAACTTTTACTTAAGAACCTAGATCACTGTATCCTTTGAATGACCTTACATTTTCGACACATTTGCATGCGAGGATATTTTTAATTTCTTTGAAGAAAAAAGTACCAACGGAATATAGTATAGATGAATTATTTTTGATTTAATATAGATTTATACTTCACGAACAGTATATGTGCTATAATATGGTTACGTTCATAAATATAAGAGATTTTAATCGTTCCTTATAAAAATTGTTAAAAAAATCACAGTATTGCATAATTATATAAATTTTTATTCTACTAAGAATTAATAATTTCTCATTAGCATGAATGATTGCAAAATTATATAAGGTTAGTTCATAAATGTTACGAAGTTGTTAAAAAAAGTTATCACGCTCTCCTTAGATTAGAGTGCTAGATGATATGGATAGTACACATAAATTATTTCCCCAGGCAATTTCTTATATAATTTTTTTTTACATAATAATATATTAAAAATGTAATACCAGTTGAGGTTAAAAGACTTTTAAATTTCAAATAAATTTTTTTAACAAGCACAATAAACACGTCTGTTTTAAGCCATCCTTAGCATTTTAATTCTTTTTTCTACTATTTTTTATTTCCGTTTCTTTGTTGTCTTTTCAGGTAGAATAGCAGCAATTTGTTTTGGCCTGCTTGCTCTTATCATCGGCATCGTTCTTAGCAGTATACCATGGGTAGATTACGTTATTTTGAAGGTAAGTTATTTATATTATAATTTTATGCAATTGTATCCGTCCATTAAAACTATGATAAATGACCATTTTTATTAATATAACGGAATAATATAATTTTCCATCATTAGGCATTTCGTAATTATTATTTTATTAGCCTTGATATAGACGTTTTATTTTAAATGGATTATTATCTTTTTTTTTTGTTCATAAATATGCTCGTTAATATCATGGAACGAATGCAAGTGGTGTTTCAATGTTTCAATAATAATCTAGTTCCGTCCGACCTTTCTATAACTCATTAATAGATATATAACGAGTAGTTCTCGTGCTTAACAAATATACAGTGTTAAAGTACATGCAAGTGTAATTGTCCACACTCTAATAACACTTTTGCTATCGCCATTTGTGAAATATTTTTATACTTCGATAAACGTTTTGAAATTTCTCACTTAATTACAGGAATATTTGAGTTGTCATTTTAATATAATCTTTTTTGCAGCAATTACGTTTATGGAATGGCTCGCTCTCTTTTCAATATTGGCAGAAACCCGGAGTTGTTCGATTGACCAAAGTCTATATATTTAATATGACCAATACCGAAGGCTTTTTACAATTCAACGAAAAGCCGAAACTACAAGAAATCGGTCCTTTCGTTTATAGGTGAATATTTTAAAGGCAAACAAATTTCTATAAAATAAAGAAAATTGATTTTAAATTCGTTTGTAATTTACAGGGAAGATATGGAAAAAGTCAACATAGTTTTCCATAATAACGGTACTGTGACCTATCAACACAAGAAAATTCTAAATTTCGTTCCTGAAATGTCCAGAGATGGAGATCTCAAAGTAATGGTTCCTAATATTCCGCTGCTTGTAAGTTAGAAGTATGATCAGGTTTGATCATTTTTCATAAATTTCTTATAAAACATGATTCATGATCATTGGATGGATGATGAGTTATTATATTACGGGAAAGCAATTATCATGATACGGTACTTCATCACAAGAAATCATTACAATTTGATCGTTATGAAATTTAATCGAAATAAATTATATGATTTTTCTTCTTCTTCTTTCTTTTTTTTTCCTTTATATAAGTTTTCTTTTTCATCCATTCATCATCTATGGATTTCGTATATTTTTACAAAGATTATCATTTGTGGTTATACCTGCGGTTTCTCTAAAATCGATTTCAACAGAAACTTTAAGAACATTTTTATGTGAAGTTACGTTAAATTTCAGACACTTTCGACACAAAGCAAGAGCCTACCTCGATTTATAACGATTGGTTTATCGATGTTCCTAAGTGGAATGAAAATGAAACCATTTATTCCTTTAACTGTTCAGGAACTTGTATTTGGTTACGAAGATTCACTCGTTAGTATAGCACATCGATTTTTTCCTGTAAGTCGACGTCCTATGAGTAAAATGGGACTTCTAAATGGCGTAAGTTATTATACAACCTTTATTTTTATATCATTTTCATAGGAACGATATATACGAAACTATTTTTATTTAAATTAATATTTTTTATTGTAGCGAAACGGTACGTTAAGTGAGGTATCGACGATATATACGGGACACACAGATATGAAAGTATTCGGTCTTATAAATCGATTAAATGGATTGGATCATCTACCTTATTGGCCAGAAGCACCGTGCAATTCTATCACAGCTTCTGAAGGTAAATTTGTTATGGCGGCTATAAATATAATTTTTGTTGATCTATTTCAAATATGTTTGCCCGTCTATTTGAATTGCAAAAAATTATGGAAACGAGTTTAAGCTGACATATCCGAGATTACAAAATAAACAAAAATAAAAAGAAATAACGTTGATAAGCTACTTACTGAAAGTATATTTATATTTGAAGGTTCGTTTTTTCCTCCGCGAGATAAAACTGGATCAGACATTGTTCATGTTTGGGACAAGGATCTCTGTCGTGTCTTGCCATTACAATATCGTGGACCAGTAAAAAATAGTTGCATAAAAGCAGATTTATATACGCCACCGGAAATGGTTTTTGGAAAGCCTGATGATAATAATCCGGAAAATAAATGCTTCTGCTTGGATGATCCTTCTACTTGTCCAAAAAAAGGATTGCAAAATATCAGTCCTTGCCAATACAGTAAGTTTACTTTTATGGAATGATCGATCGTTATGTCTTATCCTCTTTTTAATTTGAAAGATAAAAATATGTTTTTTGCAGCTGCACCAGTCTACTTATCTTTTCCACATTTCTATCAAGCTGATGCAGAACTTTTAGACGCGGTCGTAGGATTAAAACCAGTTCCGGAATTACACGGAACTTATTTTAAAATACAACCGGTAAATATATGCTAAGTAAAAAAGAGAAATTTTTCATTTTTCTTTTTTTTTTCTTCTTACTTTTTTTTCTTCTTCTTTACGAAAGAATTTTTATGGGAAGAAAATACGATGAAGAATGTTTGAAAAGACGTTCGAGCCATTCTTATTATCATATTAAATTTTCTTTTCAGAAACTCGGTGTACCTATAGAAGGAAAAGTTAGAGTACAGATAAATCTAAAGGTAGAACGTCAGCCGAATATCGGCGTGGTGGCGAACTTTCCTGATATAGTGTTTCCAATAATGTGGCTTGAAGAAGGTATCGAAGAATTGACGCCATCGATCAGAAGATGGGTTTACTTGGCGACAACTTTCGCGGACGTTGCAGTACCTTGTGTCAGTTACGGGTTGATTCTAGTCGGTTTGATAACTATAATCGTGGTCTTCGTCAAGGCTCACAATAACGTCGTGTTTACGCACGAGGCGATAGAGTTAGGAAAGAGGACTATTAGAAGAGGATCGTCCTTCTTAGTAAATCAACAGCATCGATTACTCGTCAACAAGGACTCCAATTATATTTTATTGAGTAACGATATCGAAGAGATATCTACCGATGTAGTTGTATGATTGAAACTTTTAGATAAAAAAGCGAAACGATACGAAACGAAACGAAACGAAAGGGAACGAAACGGAACGATATGAAAGAAGAAAATAATAATACCAATGACATTAATATTAGACTATAAGACATTATTCCGTAAGACGAAACTACCATACGTTCGATATGTTACACCAAAGTTTCGTAAAGATTTGTCGTCGAGCTAATAAAACGAACGATTAAGTGTGCTACAAACGAGACAACACGCAACGCGTTCATTACTTTCGTGGTTCAACAACGGTTTAAAAGTACAGGTCGTGATAAACGTCCCGAGAAGATCGTTTCATTTTTGTCATGTCTGTGATTCCGTCCCTTTATTTATAATCCTCAAAATACAAACTAACGCGATTTAGGCCGTATCGAATTGGTCGACGATCGAGACAAACGTCTTCAACTTGTCTTTTCTCTTATTCCATAATTAAATTGTTATGTTTCTCTTCGTTGACCAGTTGAGATGCTCTCGGTTAAAATCTAGTGCAATATTAACATCATATATTTTAATATATTTTCTATCAATGATTACCAAATTCTATTGTCAAACGAATATACATATGTATATTTATGTCCTCTATTAAAAGATCTAACAATCACTGAAATATTTCAAAATATATGCAGTTTTTAGATTAGCTACGCTGATCTAACTTATAGGGATTAAAAAAAGGTTCTAATAGCATTAAAGAATAAAATAATATTTCTATTAACATCATCGTATAATTTTGATAACGATGATATTTTTGCATTCTTTTTTTTACTTCGATAATGTAATAATTAATTGTTAAAAAGGGTGGTGTTTTGTGAGAATTAATTGCATCCGTAAACATTCGAATAATCGAATAATATTTTATAATTTTGTAATTCGTATTTAGGAAGTGAACATTGCTCATTAAATAAATGTGGTATTTTGCTGTTATATTAGAATAATAATTCAAAGTTCTTCATTTATTTAGTGTACGACTTCTTATCAGTTTTGATTTTATCAATTTCTATTTAGATTAACTAAACCGAATTAATTAAATAAACTTGAAAATTTGTACTTCGATTTTATTCTGAATTCTCGTCGAGTACTGTAGAATTCGAAATAAATTGTATTAATCGGCGAATTAGATTATAAATACATTTTTTTTTTTTCGAAAATAAATAAAAACAGTTTACTCTGAACTTTAGCAAATTAAGAATTTACTTATTAATTTCTTTATTTTACTATCAGTTAGTAATCAAGAAATCTATTTTACGACTTATTGTAAAATTCGGAATATATATTTCATATTTTATAAAATATATATTATTTCCATATTTTATAGAACAAGAGCCTATTGTTATTAACATGAAAAAATAACTTCTTCTATTACCGACACATCGGTAAAGTGTAAATCTAGTATTATCAATATTCAGTTAAATATGGAGTTCATTAAAAGTGTGTCGGTATTACATAGATCATCTGTAATGTACGAGTCGGAAACTCAGCGATTGACTATTACCGATTAGTCGATAGGAGAGAAATTATTTTTAACATTGCTCCCTCTATTATAGCGCTATATTACCACGGATAATATTTCATTTCGTTGATAAAACAGATATCTGTTGCACCAAAAAATTCTATAGATAATGGAAATTTTCAAAATGTTTTACTTAAAAATTATATTAATTACTATTATAACCACTTTCTTTGTTTAACATTAAGATATTTAAATATTAATATATTTATAAATAAATTGTTTAAATATTAGGAAATTATCTTCAATGTCTCGCATAAAAATTTACATTGGTATCTGTTCAATGCAATTAATTTTAAATAAATAATACATCAAGATCTATTCATTTAATAGAGAAATAAAAAAGAAATGTTACAACCTATTGAATTGTAATTAGTTACAATCAATCAACCAAATCGATTTTATACGAAATTTGAATTGCATATAAATACCACATTATATACTCGTCTAAGATGATATAAAATAAGATTAATTAGCCGTAAATGATTAAATCAAGCTTATAAAATATTATATATATAACGTAAATAAGAAATTATACGAACCAAAATTGAAGAAGCAGGAACCAGTCTGAACACGTCTGATCGGCTGCTGATACAAACAAGAACTGCAAAGAGATGAACTAGGAAGGTCGTCCTCTTGATCGTCCTTAGATTGTTTACACGTGTTATTGTCGATACTGCCTAAATACTACATACAGAGCGGCGTATACAACACATGTATATAAATATACATATGGTAGAATATTATCACGTACCTATGTTTTTTCTTTTGTTGCTTGCCGGAGACTCACTTCCAAGAATTATTTGGCAATTGGTGGGGGTACTTTAAAGGTATTATTTATATGCTATCTTTCGCTCTTTGTTTAGGAGCTCACTATATGTATTTAAAAACAGATTTTTAATATTAAAATATGCGCATATAATCATGAACATAAGTAGAATAGAAAATATAATATTTCACCTGAAAAGCGTTAATAAAAATAAATAAAAATAATTCAGAACAAATAAAAATAAAAAAGAAATTAAACATTTTCAGTGCGTTTCTCTAAGAAATAATTTAAAAATTCTAATATATTTGATCTATTTATCTACTGAAATATAATTGAAAATATAAAATTTAAGATACTTTACTACTCTAAGTTAAAATTGTAAAGAAAATATTTTGAAAACGCACTGAAATAAGCAGCCATTCGCCATAACTGGTATTAGTTGTATAGTATTATCAAAAATAATACTATCAGAATAATAATAATTAAATAATTCATAATTACATATTAATAGATCACAAGTAATACCGACCTAGGTCCCACCGCATGGAGATTGCTGCATGTGGAGAGTGATTGTGCACAGACTGAAACAGCATACTAATTAATTGCGTTTAATGAATCTTCTATCGACTCAATCGTAGACGATTGAAGATTCATCAACAGCGATTTTACCCTAACCTACCCGTGGGAAAAAGCCTGGATTCTTTACTAATCATTTTTAAAATATCTGTAAAATTCTACAAGGCTATCGAGACATAATTAATTGACATAATTTTTACATGCAATTTGTACATTCTGGAAATATACAAAGTACATGTATTTTATAATCACTACTATATTACATTTATAATTAACATATTATGTCATATAATATATTGATAAATCTCAAGTTGGAGATTCAAAAGTTAACTAGGATAATTAATTCATAAGTAAATACCATTTTACAACTAATGGAACTTATTCATGAATCAATCCAACATGCATCCAAGCTTTTTAAACTATCTTAATTACTAAATGGCAGATAGTTAACTGATATGCCATTTTTTCCTTAAATTAATCTTAAAGATAACTTCATTTTAGAACTAGATCCTTAATATTATTCTTAATATAAATGTGCTAAAGCATAAAAAATGAAGCATTAGAACCCCAACATGTATCATGCATCATAATTATACTCTTATGAGTAAACATGCAATAAAATTATGAAATTTTAAAAAACTTATTAATATACTTTACCAATTTGTAAAATAGTATATAATATGAAATTATTCTGAGTTAGTTATATATAATCTTATTATAATAGCATAATTTTATTCTAATTCTGTATGACTCTTTATAATATCAATTTTGTCATTATCAAGTACTTGCAAAATTAAACATAATGTGCATAAAACAAATTATAAAAATAGACAGAATAAAACTGTAAAAGAATGCAATTTCATTCTGTGTGCCTATCAATATTATTAATATAAAAAACAAACCACACATATGACCCATGTAGCAATTAAGAAGGTTATAGAACTGAAACATATCTTTTCATTGATTAAATCTCCTTTTAACAAACATCTTTAAAATCTTTAGTATCCTACAAATATTTGAAATTATATTTGTCATAATTACTATTGAAATTATATTTATGAAAACAAATTGAAAATAATTAAAATTACTATTTTGTGTTTGCCTTCAGAAATGCATATATAAATATATTTTTTAAACAACAGCTATTTCAGGTACTCACAGGAATATCGAAAAAGCCTGATGTTAACAGATCCAACGATGATCACCTGTAACAAAAAAAAAAAAAATACATTAATCCTACAATCAACATATAAAAGTATGAAATATAGTATGTCTATTTGACGTCCCAATATGTAGATGCACTTTTCAATTTAATTTCCTATCTATTTATATCAATCCCTATATCACGTTGCAATAAGATAAAATTTAAACACGTGACTCTACATTATAATGATTAAACAATAGAAAAAAATTTTAAATATTATTATGAATAAAAATAAAATATATATGAATTATACTATCAATTATTTATCATGTCTTTATAAAAAAATTACAAATAATATCCAATCAAAATTAAATATCGTATAAGAATAGTTACTATAATGTCAACTATAGTCAGTTAATTTACAAAATTTAATAATATGTGAATCTAAGTATTTTGGACTCTAACTAACTAAAAACTTGTGCATCTATTGGACGAATTAGGCATGAACTTTACATGCAAAGGAGAAGGAATAAACCATCATCTTCAGTTATAACAATTACTACTGACGAGCAAGATGACAATGTGGTACAAAAATAGAAAAATATCATAAGACGACGAGCCATTCTCAGAGGAACATATGATCCTCTGAAAAGATGACTTGTTGTCAATAGTTGCCCTCTTGAGCCACAATTCGTGGGGGCCTCTTCAGCATATAGCCTCTTCTTTTCTTCGTGCCTTAACAATTGCTAGAGCATTCCCTAACAATAAATGCAACATACAAAAAGAAATTAAAAATAAAAGCTTATTATATATTTTACTGACTATCCTAGCATGTGCACGATTAATGGATCAAAAAATTCACTAATCGTACACATTTACACAGATACATTTACTCGAATGCTCAAGCACATATTTAATCTAATCGATGAACCTATTATTAACACTTCACATTTGAAAAATTAAAAAATATTGAAAAAGAAAACTATAAAATCTATAATACATTTCATGGTCTTATCCTTTTATAGGATTATGTTCACTTTGTATTTTTACTATTTTTACTTTATTATATCTATATGTATAAAAAATTATATATTCTTTACAAAAAAACAAATCACGAAAGAGAATGTGAAGTGTTAATGTACTTAATACTAAGTATCCAACACGTTCAAAAATCTTTACTAATTCAAAAGAAAGAAATTTTTAAGCAAATGCAAAGACTTTTAAACTGTTTGATACTGATAGATATCTTACAATACAGAGCATCAGCAAAATATGAAAGAAAAAAATAGATATGCTGAATAATTTAAAAATTTGCTGAAACTTTGCTTAATTCGGATATGGAACATTCCACTCCTGAGTGGAAATTAGAACCCATTGTATCCAGTCCTACCTACTTAAAATTAAATACACAGTCACACAGAAAAAGATATGCTACCTGCCTGCCTATACCCTATATTTAAAAAATAGCAAAACATTCGTTCCAACACACACACTCCACGATTCTCTCACATACCACCAGGGTGCAAAAGCCTACACTAGAGAGTATGCCCCGGGACACCTCTGACACCCTAGCTCAAACGCATATGATTTTTAACTAATAAGGGATACGTACCAATTGCTGTAATCGACTGTCAAGGCTAATGATTATTGCGTAAATAACTAAAGAAAATAATACTAGTACATGCTAGTATATATACATACTAGTGATATACGAGTACTTCCATACAACTTGTGATAATTCTACTACGCAAAACGATAAAAATAATAATATATTACTATAGTAGTATATATATTCATTCAGAAGTTATCGCGTAACGATGTACAATACACCACCTACCACGAACATACAGATGCAAGGTACATCGTGCGCAATCACTAACGCTATGACAGTCGCCAATATGGGAAAACTTAAAATTAAACCCATACTAACTGTTTCTCACCCATACGAGTAACACCTGGGCACACGCATAGATGAGAACGCAGAAAGCATGGAGGGGAGAAACGGGAATTAGTTCATTAGAGGCTGAAAATCCTGATCTAAAAAATGATTAACTTATTCTAGGGCCTACGGACTATGACTCTACAAGTCTCTTTGTTTTGTATTAACAATGACTCTACTCGACTTTTTTCTTTCAAAAACAATGACTCTATTGAGACTTTTCTTTTGTGAAAGCAGATTGAATATTTCATTAGTTTTTCATGTAACAATGATCAAAATACCTCAGACAATTCCTTTTAACAAGTGACTATTCTAATTAAAGAACAAAGTCATGATCCATCACTTGTCTTCCGGAATCTATCCGTCGCGTTTGTCTTCTTGTTCATTTTTCACTACATGCATATCGATATATTGAAGTAAATCGCGTTACGAACAATGCATGAGGTAGATTACATGCTTTTCTGAAGAAATAGGATATCTATATATATATGGGTATCCGATTACAACACTGGCATCTCGAGCAAGTATAAAGAGTGCTTACTAATCGCACTATTAATTAATGGAACCGATTAAACAAGAAGACCCTATCCTGAGCTAATAAAAATAAGCATGCACAATAAATATAGACAATGAAAATACATAAACGATTAAAAATTTACCACTCGCGAGTAAATCCAAAAGAGGAATTACTCACGGTCGTGCTCGTCAATAATTTATTTAAAAAATTACAACCAGTAACCCGTGCTGATATGGACCTTTCATCCTCAGCATGATGAGCACTGGAGGGACTTAAAATTTTTCACTCACTACTTAAGAAGTTCTGCGATGGCTCCAAAACACTCGTACTCCATGTAACTCGATATTGAAGAAGGATGATTTGTAGGAAGTTGAAAATGAAATAAGTTGATATCGAAGTAAGTTGAAAATGAAGTAGTCCAAATGAAGTAGTTACAATCCAGACGCAACCCAGACTTAACCCAAACGCTCTGTATGTAGAAATTCTTAGAAATCTGAAAAATGTAAGATCATATTACTATAGAAAGAGATTAAAAGTGTTACGTAATTGTGTAGGGAATATCAGGTTATGTGTGTGTGTTTGTTACTTATTGTCATTATTGTTTACCTATATATATATATATATGTTCTTATACAATTATATATATAGATTGTATACCTACAAGTGTGTGTGTGGTGTGTGTATGTGTGTGATCGTATACCCTTCTTTGTGTGTGTGTGTGTGTGTGTGTGTGTGTGTGTGTGTGTGTGTGTGTGTGTGTGTGTGTGTGATCATATATGAAAATCGAATTTAATACAAAATATCAATCGATCACAACTATTAACGCAAAATTATTGATCAGAACATCATTAAATAGCGAGAGAAGTATCAATATTGTGAAAATAAAACACAAAAATTAAAGCAAAAGTGTGACGCAAAAGTTCCACAGGAGATCTCCGAGAGGCTAATTTTATTTTCGTGAATATCTTTTAAACGCGATGATGCCCAGACTTGCGAACGCGGCCTCATGAAAATCGCGCGTTTGGCTATCGATTGATATATAGGAAGAGGCTGTACGTTAGAAAAAATGTATTAATTACCTGTAATTATGCGGAGCGACGAAACACCGTGTGCACTTTTCACCGCGTCCAAAATGGCGACTAGATGACTAGCAGGAAGGAAAGTAGATCCTGTGACGTCATCCCAGGTACAAGGCGGGTCAAATCAAATATTATATTTTTTAATTAAAAATAATGAAAAATATAATAGAAGTGTATATATAATACGATATGGATGACAAATATAATTAATTCGAATTTTAAACATAGACAATAATTTTCTAATGAAATAATTAAATTTTCTAACGATATAAAAACATTAAATAGATACGCACTTGTATTACAAATACCTATTATTATCTCTATGCTTTATATATTACGCGCGAAATAATGAGCAATTTTTAAATCGAAATAATTGTATGATTTGATGTATTTACACGTATATATATCTAATATATAGGAATCATATGTATATTGTAAAATGAAAAAAATAATACTTCTTCAGATTTTTATTTACACATATCGAATAATTACGATCGAAGTAATATGTCATGTGTCGATAACAATTGTATATAATCGAGAATGCTCGACTATCGAAAAGAAAGGAAAGAAAGAAAAAACGATACATATGTCATAAGTATATAAAGAACTCACATTTTAATGTATATAGGTGACAAGCATTAAAAAATGACCACGAAAAGTATGCATTATTTTTGGACAATACTAACCTATATGAATTCCAAGAACTGAACTGGCTTACTGACATATATTATTTCTTAGAAAGTACTTGTATTTGAAGCGAAAGCAGACAAAAAAAGAAAGAAACAATACATATATTTTTACATGCAAACAGTACACACATGCAAATGCGGCACAACGCACTGACACATTCGTAATAATCGTATCTCTACATATGCACAGATATACGTATATTATACACACTAATCTTCGAAAAGTCCGAGCATTCGATCGCATTATATAGAATTACGAATTATGTTTTTTTATCCTTCACAATACTCAGGAAATGACAAAGAAAGAAGTTGACTTTCCGGCATCAGTAGTCGTTGATCCTTCAAACGACGAACATCCTCTAGATTTCGTCACACGAAAAACGATGCACGAACACTGATTCTAATTCGATACTCTGCTGTTCTATCTCGTGAAATTCTTGAAAATCTGAAAAAAATAAGATCTCGTATTAATACAAGATAAAATTAAAAGTGGTGTGTGTATGTGTGTGTGTGTATGAATATACATGAAAATGAAATATAATACGAAATATCAATCGATCATAATTATAAACACAAAATTATTGATCAGAGCATTGTTAAAAAGCGAGAGAAAGTTCGATATTGTGAAAATTAAGCTGGAAAATTGGAAAAATAGTATGATACTATAGCTCACTAGGGATCAACTAGACTGATTTTATTTTTGCGAATATCTTTTAAACACGATGATGTCCTAAATTGTAAACGCGGCTTCTTACAAATCACGCAATTAGCTATCGATTGGTGTACAGTAATTAGGTGTAGGTTATAGAAATTCTGCTATTTACCTGAAATTGACGAGAGCGACAGGGAGACGTCTTTCGTTGGTACGAACTGAAACAGTAATGACGTTATATATATTAATATGTCGGTATAGTTTTGGAATTAAGATAGTATATCAGTCCAGCTCTTGAAATTTATGTTGGTTAGTATATACGTCTAGTTTTGGTATTTATATTAGTTAATACATGCGTCCAGGTGTAATCTGTAAAATGCGTCCAGGTGTAAATCCGTAATTCCATTTATGTAATATATTAGTGCAGTTATTGGAAGTCCGAAAATATATATCAATATTTTCATGTTGATTTTTTATTCCGATCGCAATGTACAATCAGTGTATTACATATATTCATCGAATTATTCGATGTATTAATTACTCATTATTTCATACATAATATAGAAAGCATAAGGATGATATATGTAGGTTTGATACAAGCGAGTGCCTATTTTATATTTCTACATGTTTGAAAAATATAATTATTTAATTAGAAAATTATTGTCTATATTAAATAGTCGAATTAATTACATTTTTCATGCTTTTCATACTTCCATATAATTATATTATAAGGGTTTATTATTTTTAATTGTAAAAAATAATATTTAACTTGATTGGCGATGTATCTGTGATGACGTCACAGGATCTACTTTCCTTCCTTGTTAGTGGCTAGTCGCCATCTTCGACGCAGTGACAAGTGTACACAGTGTTTCGTCGCTCCGCATAATTACAGGTAATTAATAAATTTTTTTCTAATGTACATTTTCGAATATATCAATCGATAGCTGAACGCGAGATTTTTACGAGGCCGCATTTTTAAGTCGGCACATTATTGCGTTTAAAAGATATTCGCGAAAATAAAATCGATCTCGTAAATCGTCTCGCAAAACTATTGCATCATACTTTTTTTCCTATTTTCTAGCTTTATTTTTACGATATCGATACTTTTCTCGCTATTAAACTTCGTCTTGATTAATATTTTGTGTTTTTTTATTGTTATCGATTGATATTTTTATATTATTTCAATTTTCATATATAGTCATATATACGTACACACACACACACACATACACATACACACATACACTTTCTTATATCCTGTGTAATATGATATCAATTTTTCAGTTTCCAAGAATTCTACAAGCGAGGATAACATACTACTACGCCCGTTTATAGATGTCCTTTTCTCTGTTTACATACGCATAGGTAAGTTTATTTCTTTGTTTAACGTAGAGTGAGGCTTAATAGAGAGAGATGGATATATTTGTATACATAGTACTAATATATTTCCAGAAAATTTTCCGGTCAAAAAACAAACAAAAACAATCGAGCCTTTGACTCTCTCAAGGTTACGAAATAAGTCTTCATTTTTATACAGTACTTTAGCGAATATAAATCTACGAAATAGTTAATTAATTTCGATTTAATCACGCACTTTATTACCAAACATTTTTATTTTAATTTTATCAAGATTAATTTGATATTATAGTAAATTCATTATTATATAGAATAGTATACAAGTTTACATAGTTTTTAGGTTATTCATTGTCGAATTTACTACTCTTTAATCATTGTTTTAATATATTCTCGAATGTGTTGCCTTCAAAGATGATTTACAAAAAATATTTTATTCTTTCTTCTATAATTTGTTGTATGTTTCAGCTCTTCAGTACTTATAAAGTATTAGAATCAGTGTTTGTTCGTATATTTTTATATTTATATAAGTTGATTAAGTAAAATTATATTTAATATAAAATCGCGAATTAAAGTCAGTGTTTGCTCGTAGAAAGCAGTATTTTTATTTTTAAACAGTCACACTGACTGTTCGAGTATTAAATTCAGTGCATCATTGAAGATAATAGAGAAATTAATACACTTCTAAAGAAAAATATTGGTAAGTAACTGTGTAAATTTCATATCTATTCATTTTACAATTTCTTTTTATGACAATAAATTTAATAAAAATTTTTTTATAATCTTTTTACAGATTGTCATTGGGATTATGTCATATCAGTCATTGCAGAGTTACTTCATTTTCAAATATGATGTCAACCAAGCTCATTTTCAATTCCTTATGGATCAGCAACTTCAATTTCAACAGTGAATGAGTGTTTTGGAGCCATTGCAGATCTTCTTAAGTAGTGAGTGAAAAATTTTAAGTCCCTCCAGTGCCCATCATGCTGAGGATGAAAGGTCCATATCGGCACGGGTTACTGGTTGTAATTTTTTAAACAAATTATTGACGAGCGCGACCGTGAGTAATTCCTCTTTTGGATTTACTCGCGAGTGGTAAATTTTTAATCGTTTATGTATTTTCATTGTCTATATCTATTGTGCATGCTTATTTTTATTAGCTCAGGATAGGGTCTTCTTGTTTCATCAGTTTAATTAATAGTGCAATTAATAAGCACTTTTTGTTCTTATTTGCTGGTGATGAAAATCGAGCATTCATTTAATCAATATTGTCAGAAAAGCATGTGAAGTGGTCTAAGTCACATGCATTGCTTTGTAACTTAGTTTATATAATCACAATTTGCTTCGATATATCGATATAGATGTAGTAAAACATGAACAAGAAGACAAGCGCGACAGATAGATTCTGGAAGACAAGTGATGGATCATGACTTTGTTCTTTAATTAGAATAGTCACTTGTTAAAAGGAATTGTCTGAGGTATTTTGATCATTGTTACATGAAAAACTAATGAAATATTCAATCTGCTTTCACAAAAGAAAAGTCTCAATAGAGTCATTGTTTTTGAAAGAAAAAAGTCGAGTAGAGTCATTGCTAATAAAAAACAAAGAGACTTGTAGAGTCATAGTCCGTAGGCCCTAGAATAAGTTAATCATTTTTTAGATCAGGATTTTCAGCTTCTAATGAACTAATTCCCGTTTCTCCCCCCCATGCTTTCTGCGTTCTCATCTATGCGTGTGCCCAGGTGTTACTCGTATGGGTGAGAAACAGTTAGTATGGGTTTAATTTTAAGTTTTCCCATATTGGCGACTGTCATAGCGTTAGTGATTGCGCACGATGTACCTTGCATCTGTATGTTCGTGATAGGTGGTGTATTGTACATCGTTACGCGATAACTTCTGAATGAATATATATACTACTATAGTAATATATTCTTATTTTTATCGTTTTGCGTAGTAGAATTATCACAAGTTGCATGGAAGTACTCGTATATCACTAGTATGTAAATATACTAGCATGTACTAGTATTATTTGCTTTAGTCATTTACGCAATAATCATTAGCCTTGACAGTCGATTACAGCAATTGGTACGTATCCCTTATTAGTTAAAAATCATACGCGTTTGAGCTAGGGTGTCAGAGGTGTCCCGGGGCATACTCTCTAGTGTAGGCTTTTGCACCCTGGTGGTATGTGAGAGAATCGTGGAGTGTGTGTGTTGGAACGAATGTTTTGCTATTTTTTAAATATAGGGTATAGGCAGGCAGGTAGCATATCTTTTTCTGTGTGACTGTGTATTTAATTTTAAGTAGGTAGGACCGGATACAATGGGTTCTAATTTCCACTCAGGAGTGGAATGTTCCATATCTGAATTAAGCAAAGTTTCAGCAAATTTTTAAATTATTCAGCATATCTATTTTTTTCTTTCATATTTTGCTGATGCTCTGTATTGTAAGATATCTATCAGTATCAAACAGTTTAAAAGTCTTTGCATTTGCTTAAAAATTTCTTTCTTTTGAATTAGTAAAGATTTTTGAACGTGTTGGATACTTAGTATTAAGTACATTAACACTTCACATTCTCTTTCGTGATTTGTTTTTTTGTAAAAAATATATAATTTTTTATACATATAGATATTATAAAGTAAAAATAGTAAAAATACAAAGTAAACATAATCCTGTAAAAGGATAAGACCATGAAATGTATTATAGATTTTATAGTTTTCTTTTTCAATATTTTTTAATTTTTCAAATGTGAAGTGTTAATAATAGGTTCGTCGATTATATTAAATATGTGCTTGGGCATTCGAGTAAATATGTCTGTGTAAATTCGTACGATTAGTGGATTCTTTCGATCCATTGATCGTCCACAGGCTAGTATAATTCATAAAATGTATAATAAGCTTTTGTTTTTAATTTTTTTTTGCACTTCTTGTTAGGGAATGTTCTGTAGCAGTAGTCAAAGCACGAAGAAAAGAAGAGGCTATATGCCGAAGAGGCCCCCACAAATTGTGGCTCAAGAGGGCAACTATCGACGACGAGTCATTTTTTCAGAGGATTACAATATATTGTAATCCTCCGAAATGGCTCGTGGTCTTATCATATTTTTCTGTATTTTTTACCACGTTGTCATTTTGCTCGTCAGTAGTAAATTTTATAATTGGAGATGATGGGCTATTTCATCTCCTTTGCATGTAAAGTTTATGCTTGAATCGTCCACAATTTTTATGCACAAGTTTTTAATTAGTTAGAGTCCAAAATACGTAGATTTGCTATTAGTACTATTAGATTTTGTAGATTAATTAACTATCCTTGACATTACAGTAATTATTCTTATACAATATATAATTTTGATTGAATATTATTTATAATTTTTGTATAAAGAACGCGGTAAAGAAGTAATTGATGATATAATTCATATATATATATATATATATATATATATATATATATATATTTTTTTTTTTTCATAGTAATTATATTTGAAAATTTTTTCAATCATTTAATCATTATAAGTTGTAAAGTAAAGTCACACGTTTAAATTTTATTTTACTGTAACGTGATATAGGGATTGATAAAAATAGATAGGGAATTAAATTGAAAAGTGCATATATCAAGTGGACGTGCTATATTTCATGTTTTTATATATTGATTGTATGATTAATATATTTTCTTTTTGTTACAGGTGATCATCGTTGGATTTATTAACATCAGTCTTTTTTTATATTCGCGTATTAGAGCGCCTGAAATGGCTGCTATTTAAAATATATATTTATGCATATATGCATTTTTGAAGGCAAACACAAAATGTTAAATTTAATTATTTACAATTTGTTTTTCTAAATATAATTTCAATATTAATTATAACAAATGTAATGCTAAATATTTGTGGGATGTACCAAAGATTTTAAAGATGTTTATTAAAAAAAGGTTTAATCAATGAAAAGGTATGTTTCAGGTCTACAACCTCAATCGTTGTATGGGCCGTATGTATGGTTTGTTTTTTATATTAATAATATCGATCATAGAATGAAATTGCATACCTTTATAGTTTTATTCTGTCTATTTTTATGATTTGTTTTATACACACTATGTTTAATTTTTCAGGTACTTGATAATGATGAAATTGATATTATGAAAAGTAACATGGAATTAGAGTAAAACTATACTAAATAATAAGATTATATATAACTAACTCAAAATAATTTCATATTATATACTATCTTATAAATTGGTTAAGTATATTAGTAAGTTTTTTAAAATTTCATAATTTTATTGCATGTTTACTCATAAGAGTATAATTAAGATGCATGATGCATGGTGGGGTTTTAATGCTCCATTTTTTATGCTTTAGCACATTTATATTAAGAATAATATCAAGGATCTACTAGTTCTAAGATTAAATTACCTTTAAGATTAATTTAAGGAAAAAATGGCAGATCAGTTAACTATCTGCCATTTAGTAATTAAGATAGTTTAAAAAGCTTGGATGCATGTTGGATTGATTCATGAATAAGTTCCATTAGTTGTAAAATGGTATTTACTTATGAATTAATTATCTTACTTAACTTTTAAATCTCCAACTTTAGATCTATCAATATATTATATAACATAATATGTTAATTATAAATGTAATATAGTAGTGATTATAAAATATATGTATTTTGTATATTTCCGGAATTTACAAATTATATGTAAAAATTATGTCACGATAGCCCTGTAGAATTTTACGGATATTTTAAAAATAATTAATAAAGAATCCAGGCTTTTTCCCACGGGTAGGTTAGGATAAAATCGCGGTTGATGAACCCTCGATCGACTACGATTGGTTCGATAGAAGATTCATTAAACGCGATTAATTAGTATGTTATTTTAGCCCGTGGATCTCCATATGCAGCAACCTCCAAGCGGTGGGATCTGGGTCGGTATTACTTGCGATCTATCAAAATCTAATTATAAATTATCTAATTATTATTATTCTCATAGTATTATTTTTGATAATACTATACAAGTAATACCGGGCGAATGGCTGCATATTTCAGTCCGTTTCCAAAATATTTTTTTTATAATTTTAACTTGAAGCTTTGTAAAATCTTGAATTTTACATTATTGATTATATTTCGGTAGATAAGTAGATCAGATATACTAGAATTAAAAAATTTCTTTTTTAATTATTAATTAGAGAAACGCACTGAAAATTTTCAACGTCTTTTTTATTCTTATTTGTTCTTAATTATTTTCATTTACTCTTATTTATTTTTATTGACGCTTTTCCGGTTAAATATTATATTTTCTATTCTACTTATGTTCATGATTATATGCGCATATTTTAATATTAAAAATCTGTTTTTAAATACATATAGTGAGCTCCTAAACAAAGAGCGGAAGATAGCATATAAATAATAACTAAAGTGTCCCCACCAATTGCCAAATAATTCTTGGAAATGAGTCTCCGGCAAACAATGAAAGAAACAACAATCGTACGTGATAATATTCTACTATATGTATATTCATATACATGTTTTTGTATACGCTGCTCTGTACGTAGTATTTAGGCAGTATCGACAATAACACGTGTAAACAATCTAAGGACGATCAAAAGGACAACCTTCCTAGTTCATCTCTTCGCAGTTCTTGTTTGTATCAGCAGCCGTCCAGACGTGTTCAGACTTGTTCCTGCTTTATTAATTTTGGTTCGTATAATTTCTCATTTACATTATATATAATATTTTATAAGCTTGATTTAATCATTTACGATTTATTAATCTTATTTTATATCACATTAGACTTCAATATGCTGCATTATATGTTGAATAGCCGACTTACATTTACACATGTGTGAACAGATTCATATATATAAATTTACTTAATCTTTTTCTCTATTAATAATCTTGTTGGATTTTGTCTAGTTCTTATTCGTCGTATTTAATTAATCTTGAAAATGATTAACAGCAATTATCCTGTAATTTCTATTAATCTTCGTCCTATACGTACAATGTATAGACTTTAAGAAAATTTAAGATGTAAATCACATATATAAATTATATGTAATCTGTACATACACTCGTATATACACATATTTATACATATAGATATGCCATCTTATTCTGTATTAAAAATAGTTTGAATATTTTCAGGTTATTATTCGTCATATTGGCCAATATAATATTCATCGTTTCGGTTGGACGCCTACACATTTGATAGCAGTTATCATATACTTCCTCCTGCTCTTCATATGTAAGTGTATACAAATAAGTTTATCTTTAAGATATTTTTATTTCATTTCAATTAATATAACAAATTCGATATTAATTCTAACGAACTATCTATCGTGTTATACGACTTCATGTCTTTTGTAGTAGTCTTATTATAAGTTTCTATACTCTATTATATCGAGAACTTTTATTATATAATATTTTATATGTTTTTTAAACAATTTTTATATGGATCTCCATACGCAGCTACCTCCTTGTGGTGAGATCCGGAAATCGGTATTGCGAACGTTCGTATATTTTATATTATACAACGTACGCACTACCGGGCCAAAGGCTGACGTTCGGTGTATTAGAAAATAATTTTGATTAAATTTTAATTTATTAAAAACTTTTTGAAACATATTTTACATTGAATTTAAAGAGTATTAAGAAGCACCGAGAATAATACAAATTTAATTAAAGTATAATAAAAGTTAAAGTAGAATAAAATTTCAAGATACGTTTAATCGTTTAATTAATATTATAAATATTATCAATTTTACTGTTCCTTGGCTAGTTTTATTTTAATGCTATATCTATTCCGATATATAGGTATCCACGCCATTAGTATACTTCTGTGAACATATCCCTATCGCGATTATATCTATTTTTAAACGATAAATACATCGTGATTTTGATCGTTTGCTTCTACATATTCATTTATTTTAATATAGCTTACAAGTATTGCAGTTACATACTTTGGATAGTATTTTTTTTTATTATTATAATATGCAAAAGATGAAATATAAGTTCATAATTTAAAATCATGTAATTTGAATGATATGATATATTTGATATTTAATATTTACTATATATAAATATATAAATTAATATAAATATTTAAAAAGATATATAATATGATATAAACATTCAATATTTAATATATAATATTTAATACGATATAAATTGTAGAAGTAAACGCCACAACTTGCTTTAATAATTTTTATTCAACAGGTCTTCAGTTGTAGATCGCGCGCAATGTGATCTTAGAGTCAGTGCTTGTGCGAAGTAATTTGATTGTTTTGCAACCGAATAGGTTGGTTTAAAAATAAAATAAATAAAATCGCGAATTAGAGTCAGTGTTGTTCGCCGTTCAGAATTTCTCGGTCGCGTTAATAAATGCAAAGCAAGAATTTATGTCATATTCTTGTTAAAATCATATGTTCGCCGCGTTGTTAGAATCATTAACACACTTTCGGCCTATTCGGGAGAAGAGGATTGCGTTGCGATAAATATTGTAATGGTCGAAAGTGTGAACTTAAAAATTCATCCTCTTCATCTTTACCGACGATCGTAAAGCTTCGTCTGGATATAATTACATGTAAGTATATTTCTTTCTTCCAATTGTAACTTCTCTCGTTGGTCGTATAAATCATATATTTTTTTTTAATCATTTTCATTCATTTTCATCACTTTTTTTCAATCATTTCATTCATTCACAAATATATTGGTTTGATATACAACATATAATTAATCTTTTTTGTACTTTTTTATATTGCAGATTCATCGATTCAACGATTCATCAATTCAACGATTCAACGATTCATCGATAATTTTAATCAACTTCACGACATCATTCGACCTCCTACGAGGGGGACGAGTGTTTTGGAGCCATCGCAGAACTTCTTAAGTAGTAAGTGAAAAATTTAATGTTCCTCTGGTGCCCATCATGCCGAGGATGAAAGGTCCTTATCGGCACGGGTTACTGGTTGTATTCGCAGACGTCCCATGTCCGAAACGAGCAAAAGTGTCCGTGATTAAAATCTTTGATTTTATTCACGAGTGGTTCCCTATACGTGTAGTTAGATATTTTCTTGTGAATATTTTATTATTATTATTATTATTATATATATATATAGCTCAGGCCAGGGTCTTCTTGTTTCAAAATCGTTTAATTTATAGTGCTGTTTATTAGCACTTTTTCTCTCTTCGTTTTTGCTCGCGATATTAGTAATGAAATCGGGCATTAATTTACCCGATTTCGTATAAAGCATATAACGTGGTCTACGTTACATGCATTGCTTCGTACTTAGTCCATTTAATCGCGATTTACTTCGATATTTCAAAATATCGATTTACCAACAAATGAGCAAGAAGACAAACCCCTTCCGCGACGGATAGATTCTGGCAATTAAGTGGTGGATTATAATCCCGTTCTTTCATTAGAACAGCCATTTGATGAAAGGAGTCGTCCGAGGTTTTTTATTAAAATTATATATTCTTTAATAATGAAATTTCATAACTGCATAATGCGTATGCATATATATGAGCTATGTGCATATTTCATCCCTCCATGTCAACGACTGCCTACCGCGGGTCGCTCAAAGGCCCTTAAGCGGTGTATACAGGTGGGGTTGCAAAACTATTTTTGCCACTTATTATTTTTTTACCACTTTTAGTGGTAAAACCCATATGTGGTGGTCACACTCATATGTGGTGACCGCCTACCATCATCCATCCTTGCTTGAGCTCTTGCTAATAAGACGTGCAAAGAGACTCTAGAGTCACAGTCCGTTTATATTTTATATATATATATATTTTTATATAATTTTTTTAATATATTTTTGTATATATATATTATAAATTAATCATTTTTTAGCTCAGGATTTTCAGCACTAATATATTAATACCCGTTTCTCCCCCCATGCTTTCTGCGTTCTCATCTATGCGTTTAACCCAGGTGTTATTCGTGTGGGTGAGAAACAGTCAGTGTGGTTTTAGTTTTAAGTTTTCCTCTTTAGCGGCTGTCATTGTGCTGGTGATTGCACGGTGTACCTTGCACTTGTATGTGCGTTTTAGGAAGTGCATTGTACATCGTTTCGCGATAACTTTTAAATAGATATATTATATATCTAATATACGATTATATCAATATCGATTTGCATAATAGTTACCACATTCTTGTGGAAAATTTTAAATACTCGTATATATTACTAGTATCTATATGTGTACTAGTATGTACTAGTATTTTTTGCTTTAGTCATATATGCAATAATCATTAGCCTTGGCAGTCGATTTCAGCAAATGGTACGTACTCCTATATATATTAGAAAAAATACGTGGTTGAACTAGGGTGTCGGAGGTGCCCCGGGGCATGCTCTCTAGTGTAGGCTTTTGCACCCTGGTGGAGTGTGAGAGAACCGTGGAGTGTATGTGTTGGTGTGAATGTTTGCACTTTTTAAATATAGGTCATAGGTAGGCAGGTAGCATACTTTTCTGAGTGAATGTGTCAATTAATTTTAAGTAGGTAAGGACCGGGTAAGGATGCGATTCCCACTCAGGAGTGGGAAGTCCTTTCTCCGGGGATTTGTGAAGTTTCAGCAAATTTTACGATCTTTCAGCATAGCTGAACTTTATCTTTTCATCTTTTTTTTTTTTTAATTTTTTTTTCTTACATCTTTTGCTGACACTTTGCATACGCAATAAATCAGTATCAAACAGTTCGAAAAACTTTGCACCCAATGAGAACATCAGATACATCCCATATCTTTTGAACTTAGCAAAGGATTTTGAATTAGTTGGATACTTAGTTTTAAATTAATTCTTGCACTTCGCGATTCTTAAAATATTTATTATCTATATATTTCTTATTTAGAAATAGAATATACCTACATATGTAAAATGGAAATATTACAATTCTTGTGATCTTGACATTTTACCGAAACTATATTCATCTTTTAAGTGCAACGAGTTAATATTAGTTTGTAATAGGTTCATCGACTAGAATGAATATTATATCTGCTGGAGCATTCGATTAAATGTGCCTGTGTTATTGTGTACGGTTGTTGGATTCTTTGAGTCCATTGATCGTCCACAGGCTAGGATAGTTTTACGGTTTAGTTCGAATATTTATATACGAATATTTTACTTTTATTTTTATTTTTTTAATCGGATAAATAAATAAATAAATAAATAAAGATCGTTAGAAAATTGAGACGCACCTAGGCAGAGTAGAAAACGCAGTTGAGAATACGTGTTGGGACTCGTCAGTGCCGTTTGGGGTGATTCATTCGCGAATTTTGCCATACTGCAATGGTTATACTATTTAGAAGAAATCGATACTTTACGTCGCAAGCGCTTACCGCTCGTTAGGTTAAGAAAAGAAGAGAAAAAAAAACAAAAACAGCATAAACCTGCGTGCGAAAATGTGTTTTTCACTTCCCAACCCCTTAGCTTGCGATTATTGCGTCTCGTTCAATGCGTGCGTTTATACGAGTGGTTTGAGTCTTGTCGCGTAAAGTGAGATCAGGTCGGGATTAGGTCGGTTTAGCTTAGGGACGATTTCATTCTTGTAGTAGCAATCACTGCAGTATGTCAATCTTTGTGGGTGCGTTGCTTCGAACGGTAGGGCGTTTTTTGATGCGTAAACTTATCTTGCGTCGCACGTAAGGAATGCTCCAATGCAGTGGTTAGGGCACGAAGCAAGAAGAGGCTATCTGCTGAAGAGGCCCCCACTTATTGTGGCTCAAGAGGGCAACTATCGACTACAAGTCATTTTTCAAAGGTGATCGGTATGTCGAACCCTTCGTTAATGGCTTGTGGTCTTATCAAAACCCTTTTACCCTTTTACCACGTTGACACTTATGCTCGTAGTAGTTTGTTCCTGGATGGAGATGATGGACCATTCCATCTCCTTGCTACGGCGTTCCGCATTCGTGTTCGTGAAAAATCAGAGTCTTTGCTATTAGAGTCAAGCTTTTGCAGTTAGTTATTAGTTAATAGAGTTTTTGCAATTTTTTCTTAAAGTAAAGTCGAATCATTGTATATTTTCAAAGTAGAGTCAATTTTTCATTTCAGAGTAGAATCGAGCCCTTTGCATTTTTTATCTTTATTTTTATTTTTTTTTCCCGAATTAAAGTCAAGCCCCCCCTCTTTGCATTTTAGATTAAAGTCGAGTCATTGCATTTTTCTTTTTAAATTAAAGTCGAGTCTTTGCATTTTTTCCTTTTTAAATTAAAGTCGAGTCCTTGCATTTTTAAGTTTTAAGATAAAGTAGAGTCTTTTCTTGCAGTAAATTTTTAGTTACAAAAATAGAATCACGCTCGTTAAGTATTGTGTGGACGTCCGTGGCCTGCAGCAGCATTGCACTCAGGAGTGCATTTGGATACCCAAGCATGTTGATTTTTAATTCAGAATAATCATATTTTAATCATTTGTTTTCTCTTTCATGTTCATAATTTCATAATGTGTATGTATATATACGAGATATATGCATATTTCAATGTCAACACAGCTTTACCACGAGTTGCAAAATGACTCTTATGTGGTAATCATTATCGTTATCATTTCCATTCTCACCCACATTATCTTTTTACAATATAATTCTGATTATTCTGATTAATCCGATTAATTTGATTATTCTGATTATTCTGATTATTCTGTTCATTTTGGTTATTCTGATTAAAAATCTACAAGACTTGATGACGAATTGAAATGCCTGCATTCAGGAATGCAGATGAATATATAAAATGGCAGCCAGCACTCAGGAGTGCATATTAAAATATGTCAAGGGTATGCATTTTTATTCCAAAATTATCAACAAATGAATATGAGATGAGAGACTTAATAAATATATATGAAAGAAAGAAAGAGAAAGAGAAAGAGAGAGAAAGAGGGAGTATTTTTATTATATATATGAAAGTTTCATAAGAATTATTAATACATATTTAAAAGAAATATAAATATTTTTTGGAATAAAAAGGCATAACTCTTGATATATAAATGAAACGATTGAAATGGCTCGTCAGCACTCAGGAGTGCATATGAAAGGTTCACAGTAAGTACATGATTGCATTCAGGAATGCAAATGAATATATAAAATGGCAGCTAGCACTCAGGAGTGCATATTAAAATATGTCAAGAGTATGTATTTTTATTCCAAAATTATTAACAAATAAATATGAGATGAAAGACTTAATAAATATATATGAGAGAGAGAAAGAGAAAGAGAAAGAGAAAGAGAAAGAGAAAAAGAAAGAGAGAGAAAGAGGGAGTATTTTTATTATATATATGAAAGTTTCATAAGAAATATTAAGAAGATATAATGAATGATATAAAGATTATTAATAAATGTTTATACATATTTAAAAAAAATATAAATATTTTTTGGAATAAAAAGGCATAACTCTTGGTATATAAATGAAACGATTGAAATGGCTTGCCTGCACTCAGGAGTGCATATGAAAGATTCACAGTAAGTACATGATTGCATTCAGGAATGCAAATGAATATATAGTAAGGCTATACATTTCACATCGGAATGATCAAAGATGAATAAATGAACGCATTAATAGGGATATTTAACGAAGAAATACATAAATACGTCTATCTCTGGTGATATTTTTTTCAATATATTAAACTTATTTAGCAATAAATAAATGCAATTTCATTTTATTCTATATACATTAATCGAATGATAATTAAATGGTGCAAATAAATTAAAAGAAAATTTGAATCATTCTGATAAGAAATGTGTAAGCTTTGCTAAATGAATGAAGCGACAAAATGGCAGCCCGCACTCAGGAGTGCATATTAAAATATGTCAAGGGTATACATATTTATTCCAAAATTATTAACAAATAAATATCAAATGAAAGACAATAAATATATATGAGAGAGAGAGAAAGAGAAAGAGAGGAGAAAGAGAGAGAAAGAGGGAGTATTTTTTTTATATATATGAAAGTTTTATAAGAAATATCAAGCAGATTATTAATGAATGATACAAAGATTATTAAGAAATGTTTATACGTATTTAAGAGAAGTATGAATATTTTTTGGAATAAAAATGCATAAGTCTTGGTATATAAATGAAGCGATTAAATTGGCTTGCCTGCACTCAGGAGTGCATACGATACATAGTAAGTACATGCCTGCATTCAGGAATGCAGATGAATATAGTAAGGATATACATTTATCGTTTCGAATGATCAAAATGAAAATGCACTTATGATAGTAGATAATAAATAAATATTTAAATATTTCAGTCTTATCTTCTTTTTTTAAAGAAATAATATTTATTTCATAATAAATAAAGATTATTTCATATTCCTCCTAATATAATAATGTATTTATATTTAAATAGAGTGCAAGTGAATGAAAAGAAAATTTGAATCATTCTAAATGAGGAATGTATAAATCTTGCTGAGCGAGCGATATGATACAAAAATAACAGCCTTGCACTCAGGAGTGCATAAAATATGTCAAGGGTATACATTTTTATTCCGAAATTATCAACGAGTGAATATAAAATGACAGAATTAATAAGTGTATATATGAGAGAGAAAGAGAGAGAGAGAAAGAGGGAGTATTTTTATTATATATATGAAAGTTTCACAAAAAATCTTAAGAAGATATAATGAATGATATAAAGATTTTATATATAATATATAATATATAATTATTTTACGGAATAAAAATGTGTAAGTCTTGGTATATTAATAAATCGAATGAAAAGGCTATCCCACACTCAGGAGTGTGAATGAAAATAATTCAGAATAGGGACAGGTTTGCATTCAGGAATGCACCTGGATACTCAAGCATATAGATTTTTATTTCAAAATAATTATAAATTTTTTATATGATTATTAGTAAATCAATAATTCTTTCTATATCTTTTATATATATATATATATATATATATATATATATATATGTATGTATATGTATATGTATTTTTGTTGATATACACTTTTGATGATTATATGTATACTTTTATCCAATGCCAACATAGTCTTATCACAAGTTGTAGGATGGCTCATTTATTGTAAGAGTCATTTTATGACTTGTATGAATATAATCATCAACTTATATAAATTCTAATTATTTTGATTAAAGATCTATAAGACTTGATGTAGGTAGGGAAATTAGGATCTATTAAAGCAAGCAGTGGTGATAAAATGAATTCATAAAATAAATTTGTAACAATAATATGCAAGAATATTAAAACTATTTTATCTTCAATATATATAATATTTTTATATTTAATCTTATTGTTTTTTTTTTAAATTTAATATTGCATTACTATTTTTTATAATTAATATTATTTCTTATAAATAATTATATTCTAAATACATGGTTTTAAAATTGTGGAATTATATAACTATATTTTTTGTAATTTAATAGATAAAAAGTCTATTATATATAAACGATGCAATATATATATTAGACACTTGATGTAACTGCATACTTCGCGTTAATATAAACGTAAAAAAATGAAGTATTTGTAATCTTTCGATTAAATATAGGTCTGATCTCGTTATGGATATGTTTATGGCGGTATACAAAATTGTGTATGCATTTTGTAATACGATCCAAGGGATAGTATACTTTTTGCTCTTTCTATTATCTTTTTTTTTTACGCGACTTAAAATTATTTCTTAATTATTGTGAAATATTCACAATTTCTTTTTTCATAACGTGTCTTGAATAATTTGCAAAGTTTATTGAACTAAAAATTAAATTCAAAATTAATTTGTAAGCGTATTAAATATTTGACGATTTCATATACAATTGTTTTTTTTTTGGATTTTCATATTTGTGCATAAAAGTTACGGATAATTTTGTAATCTTGTTTAAAGGTAAAACACATTTTCTAATACATTGAGAATTTCAAATATTCAATACTAATATTTGGCCATTTTAATGCTTTTTTTTTTTTTTTTTGTCAAAAAGAATTTTCGGCCATTTATTTTATATACGATTTCATTTTCCACACATGCCCTTTTATATAGTTTTTTGTTACAGAGTGTATCATTTTAAAGGTTCAAGGCTAAATATTACGAAATACAACATAATATCCTTTTATCAATGGGTAGTAGCAACATTGTAAAAAGAAATAATATTACAAGGTTTGTAATATTATTATATATGACATCAAAATAAATTAATAAAGATTAGAAATACATTATACGAAATTGATTTGTGTTTCAGATTTGATCTAATCACAAAAGCAAAATAATAATGCGAGTAAATAATAACGCATTTGATTCTTGAAGACTTGAATGAAGAATTGGATTTATAGATAATGAAGAGCAACGGGGAATGAATTGTTTGCAATTATTTTTACTATTCATTTGAAATATTGAAAAAACTTTTGATTAGTTTATATAGTGTTTATTTCTGTTTCAGAAAATATCATCTAAGTTGGCAAGATTCGATTCCAGCAAGATTCTTTCTAATCTGTCTTTTCGTTATGCTTCTGTCTTTTCATGTGTGAATGAGTGTGTGTGAAAAAAATCATTTTCCATATGATTAATGAAAAATCATTTATTGTTTTCAGAAAATAATAACATTATAAATTTCTTATATTCACAGATAACTGCTGATTTATTATATAAATTTTGCATATTACTTTAATAGCTTTTTATTTAATTATAAATTCGATGTTTTCACAGGTGATTGCTGATTTATTACACAAGTTTCGCATATTATTTTTATATCTTCTTCTTTAATTACGAAATATTTGTGATATTTTATGTTCACAGGTGACTGACTGACGATTGGTTTATTATATAAAATTCGTATATTATTTTGATTGTGCTTCTTATTTCATTATAAAATATTTTTAATGTTTTATCTTTACAGACGATTGTTGATTTATTATATCAGATTTGCATATTGTTTTAATTGCATCTTATTTAATTACGAAAGGTTTTTGATGTTTTATGTTCACAGGTGACTGCTGATAGATTCACATATCATTTTAATTGCTTCTCATTTAATTATAAAATGTTTTAAATATTTTATGTTCACAGATAGCTATCCTATTTACCTCATCTGAAGAAAGTGTGTACAGAGTTGGATAATAAGATAATATATATATATATACATATATAATGCAAGAAAAAATATATTATTTGATATATTAGTTAATATATTATTTAATATATTAATATATATTTATATATTAGTCAATCTTTACAGAAGATTAAATTATTTTTCTTGTGTTTTTAGATAATAAGAGTAAAATATATAGGCTATGTGTATTGCAGTCAATGCTTTCTATTTTCTGTTTCAGCGGGATGTATATCAAGATCTCCATACTTGCGTTAGTTTAGGAATAGAGTTTCAATAAAAAGTGCTCTATTTCGTCGCGTATACCGGGTAGGTAGGTCGATATCAAACGGATACATAAATTTTCATCTAATCTCGATCGATTAGAAAAAAATTTTTGATTCGTTCCGCGATTGATTTTGCTTTTTTTCCAAATTATAATAATTATTATTGGATATATAATAATGTATATAATAATAATGATTCTATATAATTGATTTTAATATAATTAACATTAGTAGTAGAGTCTTAGCCCGTGGGTCTCCGTATGCAGCAACCTCCTTGCGGTGAGACCTGGAAATCGATATTACTTCCGATATATAATAAATGTAAATAACGCAAGTACTGTCGAGCTAATGGCTGCATTTAAATTCAATTAAAATTTGCTATGTTCTATGATGATTTTTTCTAAATTTTGATATTGTTGATTTCTCTTGTCTCAATAGATATAGATAGATTATTTTATGTAATATATTCCTTATTCAATATGTTTTGATATTATATACATTCATATAATATAATATTTTTTATTAATATATATCTAATACAACTATATATTATTTTTTTTTGTAATAATTATATATGTATATAAGTATAATATAATATGCATATGTGTAAATATTTTTTATTTGAATAGAAGATTACGTCTAAAATTTGAAAGATTTTAAATGATTTCATAAGATTAAGACGTCTGTTTTAGTATAAAATTCACTAAAGACTACTTGGAGATTGATATACAAAAGAAAAAAAGATAAAAATAGGTAAATTGCATGATGAAAGCTTTGATTTATTTGTTATGTTACTATATAATTATTATAATGTAGATTTATGAATGATTACGTAAAACAAACAGAAAATAGATACCCATATACATATATATCTTTTCAGATTTTTAAAGAATTATATTTAAAAATAAATTATTTTTTAGAGTAGTTTTAGCGTAAGTAAAGGCCAACATTGAGAAGTTAATTTTTTCTTTAATTACCTTTGCTTACTGTCGATAATATGTTTGTGATTACTTAAACGATAATTCGTTTGCTTCGAAAACTTTCGTTGCTTTTATGATCGATCGATAATTTCGTTACTTTTGTTATCGGTCGGTAATCTAGTTGTTTTTATGATCGATCGGTAATTTTATAAGTAAAATTGGTTGCATCCTGTTCAGGCGTAAAATGTTTTCGATGTAGTCATAATATTGAGAAATTTTTACTGCAAAAAGAAATTATGAGAGGAAAATATGTTAAATTATTTTTATGTAATGTAATATAAACCTGTATCAATAAGTTCTTTCTTAGTATTTAAAATTTAATTTAATGTTAGAATTCTTGTTACGTTTTAAGATACAGTAATGTAAAAAATGGAATAAAATGTAAGATGAAACGAGAGATAAATTATAGTAATTATTAATTTCACATATATTATTGATAAAAAAGAAACAATATGTTAAACTTTTCTCTTCAAACAATATATTTATATGCTCTCGAAGAATGAATGCTCGGGTATAAAGAGCGCATATATATTCTATTGAAAAATTAACGCTTCATAAAGAAAGTATATACATATCCATAGTACCATTATATAATATGTTACATTTTGTTTCATACCTATTTATACTCAACACGGAATACCTTAGATAATTGACTATTATTAAATTATATCATGTTTTGCAGTTTTTTACACGAAACTTTAGTATTAATCATTTAACCGAGGAAATTTACGCTCGATAAACGTGGATATATGAAATTTATATCGATTCAAATTAATGATAAAGTAAAATGACAGGAAAGGAGGTAGGAAACTTCGAATCAATTATGGAATTATAAAAGATAGAATTAGATTTTCGTGAGGAGTTAACTCGTTTTTTCTGTCATTTTAAACGTTTAAACATTTAAATATATTTTAATAATGTTGCAATTAAAAATATAACGCATGTACATCGAAAAATACTTCGAAAGCTTATAGAACAGAAAATCAATCGAGCATCGTAAGCGCTTCGTACGTCAGCATCGAGTTGTGTCAGCGATGCGCGTTCTGTCCACGGAGTATAGGTGTACATTATCTCGCAAGCGCGTCGAAGCGAATGAGTAAAGAGGACATAAAGTATTCAAATCTAAATAAGGAACGACAAGGAAGGCAAAAGAAGTAACGAAGCTTTGTGAATGTAATCAGACAGATCGAATCATTTCGATTTACCCCATGGTATCTTTTCAGTCCAATTACTCAATCCAACGTATTAAGGATAAGTGGAAATCTATGTTCGTTGTATGTTACACATCCTGTACATAAAAGTACACACACACACACACGCACGCACGCACACACACACATATATATGTGTGTATATATATAATACGCCATTTTGAGAAGAATTCTTAATACTAATTATTACCAATGTAACATACAATGCAACGAATGAGGCTGGATGCCTTAAAGAAACGAAATCTTCTCTTCAATTCTCTTAACACGATGGAATACTTGAAATCCGGACAAGAGGAGGCGGTAGACTGTCGGTGAGCTTTGGTCGTGGCATTATAATGGAATGAAGAAGAAAAAAAAGAAGAAAAAGAAAAGGGGGATGCGTGAACGAGTTCCGTTGAGTTCTGCGAGGGTCGAGCGAACTCGATGGAGTGGATGGTAAAGCGAAGGAGAGAGGGGCGGAGAGGCACGCGTCTCCGGCGGATGGCGCGAGCGCGGCTCGCGATTGACGGCTGGCGAGACTACCGAGCCGGGGTTAGGTGGTGGGGAAGAGGGGGTTGGTAGGTCTGGCGGGGGAGGCATACGAAATTCGACGTCAGTCTAGCGCGAGCCACGCCGAGATTCGGACGATATGAGTATGTGCAAGGTGTTGCGAAAAATTTTTCCGTCTATTAACATTCGTTCGCGTCATTGACATCATTGAATTTCTTCCTCTCTTTCTCTATTTCTTTTTTCCCCTTCCGAGCGTTTGGTAAGGGTTAAACCGTTGTCCGTAGGGTATCATCTATGATAGGTCGGCGAAAAGAGTGTTCGTTAGCATTAATATGACTCGTAACATGTGAGACATAAAAAGCGCGTAAAGCTTAACGAGCCCGGTGTGTACGCGAGAGAGAATAGAGAGATAGAGAGGGATAGATAGATAGAGAGAGAAACAGAAAGAGAGAGAGAGAATCTCTGATGCGATACTAGCGAATTGCGCGGCGAATATCATGAACTACGAACTCTTGGAGGAGCGAAGGCGTCACGATAGAAGAGTACAAGTTGGAACGACGACGAGGTGTAATCGAGAATCATCTATACTGAATATTTTCTTCTCTACGTTACTGCCGTTCTCATCGACAGTCGTATCATCGGTATCATCGCTGTCATCGTCGCGATACACGTGAAAGGAGAGGTACGTCTAACGGCGCGAAGTGTGCCGCGGGCAAGCAGCGCGTGTCGTACTGGCGCTGGAAGAAGAGAAGCGAGGGGAAGAGGTGGTGGAGGTAGAAGTGGTGGTGGAGGAGGAGGAGGAAGAGGAAGAGGAAGAGGAAGAGGAGGAGGAGGAGGTGGAGGATGAGCGCCAGAGAAGTCACCCTCCTTGGTGGCTCCCCTTGGGGCTTCCGAATGCACGGAGGACGTGACCTGCACCAACCCTTACGGATCTCTAGAGTAAGTACGAGCCGAAATTTCTTTTTATCTCCAACATGATTTTTTTTTTATCGAAGAGAAAACGATCGACCATTTTCGAAGAAACTTTTCTATTTCTTTACTCTTTCATATTTGTAATCCTACTGTGTTTACTTTAGTACGGCCGATCATCGCTCGGCGTCGCCCCGTTATCGCAACCTTTCTCCCCTTTCCCGATTTTCACCCAAGAGAATTTGAATTATTCATCGCGATTCTTGTCACTGCGTTTTTCCATCGTCGAAAAAAATATTGCACAGAAAATATTTCTTGCCGCGACGACGTAGATCGCATTATAAGTGATAGTATACAAATTCAGCTACGATGAGATTTACTTTACGAACTTTGCGTGTTTATGGTTACTCCAGAGAAGTTGCGCCTGAAAAGATATTTCCAGCGTTGATTTATTTAAGATTGCGTAATCGTCTTTATCTTACGACTTATCTTTAGTTAAACTAGAGATTGGTTTTCTTTTCTTTTCCTCTCTCTCTCTCTTTCTCTCTCTCTTCTTTTTCTTTACCATGTAAACTGGATCATGTAGATACACAAATTTTCTCTGATCGAATAATTGATATATATATGTGTGTGTGTATGTGTGTGTGTAGAACGATTTATAGCTTATTTGTTATAAGAAGGTAGTCCTTGTAACGACTCGAACGTAACGCATTTTAATTTAACCTTTGTACATCGCCGCTCAAGTTAAGAGATATGCAAAAATACGTGTTACCTAAGAAAGCTATTAAAGCCGACCAGTTGCTTGTATCAGTTATATGTATATGTGGCTATAACTATAACTATGCACGTAGAGATTATCGTGTTCATTGACAACCACCTTCGAACAAGTTGATACCGGGCCGATTTGTTCGGGTTAATAAAGTCTGATAGATTGGAGCGTGGATGCATAGATACGATAATCTACGTTCATTGAATATCGATTTATGAATAAACTTTTTCGATTGTTAATGCAATCATTGTTGACCGTATTAGCATTGATGTTTATTTCGATACGTATGAAATAAAAACATTTCTATGTATTTGAAATATGTAAGGTATTTATATACACAATTGTAATGAATTTCAATGCATTTCGATGGATCGGCAGATTGGTTCCATCGGTAAGATAAAGATTTACGTTGGTCGAGCTCTCATCCAATAGAAAGCGAATATAGATCGAGTGGTTTTAGTGCTAGGTCAGCATGCAAGCTCTCTAAATAGACTTTGGCTTGTTATTTCGTATAACCGGTGTACAACAATCATAATTTCCAAAGAGAGAAACCTATCGAACAAGTTCTCATCCTCGTTTATTTCTTCGATATATTCGAAAACGTAATTTTTGAAAAACGTGATATTAATATAAGAAGTTAATTCAACAAAATTTCACGAACATGCTATAGCAGTTATAGAGAGTAAATAAATGCGTTTATATATTGGACCTTAGTTTAAAATAGGATCATTTCTTAGTAGGACATAAATAACTTCGACACGATTTAATCTGGCGCGACACCGCAAGATTATATCGTATCGCAGATCAGCTTTCATTTTCGTTTTTTTTTTTATTCCAAACATTGTAACGTAATACTTGCAACAATTCGAATCATTATTTTAATCGAAAGGATTTAAACTAATACACAATTACGACGAATTACTACGCTGACTTAGTTTAAATATGTTAATACATATCGTTTATATTCATGGTATGTTTAAAAAAAATAACTAAATTATATTGTCTCACTTTCTCTCTCTTTCTCTTTTTTAATCTCGTAATTTCATATATTATCTATATTATGAACTAATTTTGTTACTTTCGATCTTTCGAGTCGATGAAAATATTCGTTGCTACATTCCACGAGATACTTACATACGATCTTATAATCAAGGCCAGAACATTCGTCGAGTTGTTTATTAATCGAACCACGTTAATCTCTTGTTGATTATTCTTCGTTTCGAACAAGAAGACTAGTTCACTATCGTGAGTGAATGCGCAATTGCAAGAGAGCTCGGATGATCCGGTTTAATTGCATCCACCTGTCTCGTCGACTAGACCGCATAGTGTACCCTGGTTTAGAGACCCGGTTCTCGTCCTTGAGCTTGCGATCGACTTTAACAAAGTGGACTTAGGAAGGTATTACGCGTATACTTCGATCTATTCGTCTTAGTCAAATTATTTCAACATCAATACGTACGTATGTAAGTACGAACATCTTCACGTCAGTTCGATGATCATTTTATTTCGATAAAATAGAAAGAGTTTTTGGCAGTCGATTGAAAAGAAAGATAATAATAAAAAAATAAATTGAAAGAACTTGTTTCCTAGGTGGTGACTCATGGCCAATTAATTTTAATTTCACGTGTTCTGTGGCATTTGATTCTCTCTTTTTATTTCTTTTTTATTTTTTATGATTGTATTCCTATCAAGGACGTAGCCTTGGTAGAAATCTAGCGGGTTTGGAATATAAATAGTGAAGAAAGAGAGAACGATCATCGTCGAATTAAAGTTTTTAATCTCGCCGGCGGGATCGTCTTTGTGAGGATAAAAGATTGCTCGAGAGAAGAACTGACGAACAAATGGGAGAGAAGAGAGGAAGCAGAAGAGAGAAGAAAAGATGAGAAGAAAATAAGAAGTAGGAAAAAAAATAGGGGGAAGAAGGAAGCGTTATGGTGGTGTAAAACGTGTTCCGGTATAACTCCAAAGGAAATTCACGCCCTCGAAAGGAAGTCACAGCGTGGTAAATGACAAGAGGAAGGTGTATTTTCAGGATAAAGTTCAGATAGCAGACTTCAGTAATAAGAGAATGAGAGAGAGAGAGAGAGAGAGAGAGAGAGAGAGAGAGAGAGAGAGGAAGAGGAAGAGTGGGAGGGAGATGAAGAGTGGGAGAGAGAAAAACACAACTATTATCGCATCTTCGCGAAGCGCGTTACTTTTCATTTTTTCCTCCTCTCTCTCTCTCTCTCTGTGTGTGTTTTTATTATTTTTTTCTTCGAACTAAAAGACCCAGATCTCGTATGGTTTACTCGCTCGAGATCTATGTTCGGTTCGCCAATCTTCGTGGATCAAGGAGAAGGGAGACTGTCACAATGAAGGCCTTTCACGTACTTGATTTATCACAATGAATACCGGCATTGTATCTTTTCGTAGGCGGCATATATATATATATATATATATATATATATATATATATATAGAGAGAGAGAGAGAGAGAGAGAGAGAGAGAAATAGAGAAATATCTTCGCTTTTTCTATCTTCTCCCTCTCTCTCTTTTTCCGAGCGATTAGAACTTCTCTTTTTATATTCGTGGAATCTTCGTTCTCGATTGTCGTTTTTTGCGTTATCACGTTAGGAGTATCGTTTGTTTGAATAAAAAGAGCAGAAGAAGATATAATACAATAGAAATAGAAATATAAAATTGTACTTTCGTGAGTTGCTTTCGAAATTGCACAATTTCTTTTGCATTGCATTGGCGAGCGTTTGTCAAAACAAATATGTCGTCGATGTATCTTTCGTTAAAGAGGGATTATGTTCGAGAGAACGAAGAGACTCGAGGACGAAGGTAGGGTAGATCGTTCAAGAGAGGGGCTGTGGAAAAGCAAATACGCAAACCTAAACCAACCCGTCTTCCCCTCTTGCCTCCTCACTTGCCCGGTAGTGCAATATCAGCCGGTTCGCTATGGACCGTTGAAATTGGAACGCGTTTCTGCGGTTCCGCATGTAGTTTTGCAGACGGTATACATAAACGGATATTTCTCCTCCGTGATTCGTTCGGGTTCAAAATTCGCCAGGTGAATATATATATATATATATATATATATATATATATATATATATATATATATATAGACAGAGAGAGAGAGAGAGAGTTTTCTTTTATTTACTTGCGAAGAACCGTGCTAGATCGTTTAGAAAATTATTTTTTGTTACAGTAGAAAATAGTAATTCTTTTTTTTTTCTTTTTCTTTTTGCCTCGATCAATATCGTTTTTTATAAGCTATTTATTGGACTAGACTATTAAAATTAAAAAATCATTTCATTCGCGAACGAGAATCATCGTCGATATTTGCAACTTTATCGTTGACTCGTAGACAGTCATCATTTATGTAGCGATGATCGCATAGGTATTTTTACCGACTTTTCTATAGTCTTATCTAGCATAGACGGTATCAGTGTACACATTAACGGTGTGTCGACGCTTTTGGCACTGTTTCATTTCATTCTCGTAATTGTCGGCAAAGCTATTCATTACTAGTATTGTCGTAAACTATGAACTTGGCATAATTGGGAAAACGATGTATCCAAGTATCGAATGGCCCAGAAAAGGCTCGTTAATCCGGACTAATATGCAGCTATTGATTCATACTGTGTGTATATAGATATACACTCATAACACACACACACACACACACACATCGCATACACGTCACCGGATAACTTTACATAAGGAGATTAATTCGCTCATTTGTGTCAAGTATTTCCTCGTAGAATCTTTTCATGTGCATTAGCATAGATAATAAACATTACATGTACATTAAATCGACATATGAATGTACTGTTTTAACACAAACGCAGTTTTTTTTATAATATTTCAAGTAATCGTTGCGTCTAGTCATTTAATCATCATCGCGATATAAAGGTAAAAGAATTCGCAGTCAGCTGGGAGCGGGAAATGGCTCGTTGCACACGGAGGAAGTCGGGGCGCCTCGACATTGACATCACGTTTCAAGGTCACACGTAGGCCGTAACAGAGAAACATGCATACGCATCTCGTGACGTAACTCGGTACAAGCCTGTAATCTAAGACCACCTCTAGTGCCTTCGCAATTAGTGCACAGTTACGTGACAGCTGGAAAAGGTAAAACGTATGGGAATCGGTGACACCACTAATACGTATTTTGTGATGAAAATTTATAAATCAGTATAGTCAGTATAGTGGTTTTCACGATTATGATCATCCTGATCTCCCTTGCAAATGAGAATAATTTTCGTATTGTGCGCAAAACCGACTATCTTTTGTGATATCGTCATCGATAACATGAATTATTCATAAGAACTGTATATCTACGTATTGTGTTGATCCTCTTTTTTATTCTTTTTTTTTTCTTTTTTTTTTCTTTTCCTTTTTTAGAAACTCATCTCGTATGCGCTTGTGTCATGGGCTAAACAACGAAATGAATTATGGCAATTGATCAAGAAGGAAATATAAATGTCTATTTGAAATCGAACGATCGACTTTACGTTCGTTTCGACGATTATCAATGTGACCTTTCACTTCACAGGCGAAAGTATCATACTTACTTCTTTTTTAATGTTAAACGGACGAACGAAGAGCTCTATCTAGACATTTAAAAATAAATACTTAAGAGAAGAATGAAAGAACTTGCGTTGTGAGTTAACGGATTCGAGTTATCTGGTCTTTTGAAAAGTGAGTTCATACGTGTCTTATAAAGAATTCGAAACACGCGTATCAAATATTCTGTATCGTTCTAAATACAATTTTAAAGAGATTCCTCGTTGAATGGTCTAAAGAATCCGGCATATGTATCGTCGGTACCACCTTCGTGATCTCATTGAATACAGTTAATTAACGTGCGAATCGGCACGTAAGTTAATCGCGCTCGACGAAAGCGGAATTCGATCTCGAGCGATACGTACGATGTAGTAATGAGAGTAATTATTATTCATGGTATGGTGTACCGGAGTACATTGAACTATCGTTTCTCGTAAATTCGTATTGGTAGTAAACATTTATCGTAATTTCTAATTACCTCTATGCGTATACCTAAACTACTAGTACATATCACTGTAGCATTACATGGATGAACGTTCGAATCGATATCGTAACATCGATAATTATATACGCGATATTATGTTAGCTTCCGTATACACACTGATATAATAATGTAATATTTTTTAAATATTTTAAGACATCGTATATTTGTATTTTTACGTGATAAGCGCACGTTAATATCTATTTTGTTTTTCTTTTTTATTCTTTTTTATTAAAGACTTTTTTAATGTAACTGTAAAGTCAACAGTATCGGTGATAAAGTTTTATGAAAAGAGAGCGAGTTTGAGAAGAAAAAGATAGCTGTTTTGCCGGACGACGCAAAGAACGTTTAATGCAGGTCACGACAGTTTGATATATCGCGAACGTAAATCGCGGGAAAGATAAAAAAGCGGGTGTTCCGTGGATCCGCTTTTGCGAGACCTTGGGAAAAAAGAGAAAGAGAAAGAAAAGAAGGTGGAGGTGGAGGTGGAGGTGGAAGTGGAGGTGGAGGAATGGTCTCTCTTTCTCTTTTTCTCTTTCTCTTGTATTTCTTTCTCTCTCTCTAAGAAGTGAAAGAAATCGATCGTCGGCGCCTGCAGCAGGAAGACACGCGCAACGTAGCTGTGAGTCGAATATCGGGCTGCATAACTGTAGGCGTGACTTTAAGCTCTGGAATTGCTCCAACTACGAACCGTCAATGCGTCTACGATCCACCAACGGAGTACGAATTGTGGCTATTAAAGCCGAAAGAAAAGCTATTCGCCTTTTGTCAGAGCTTACACTGTGCATCGTTCTTTATTCGATTCGTATTCACACGAGAAATCGATAATATCTATTTTTGTGATCTCGTTAATCTTCTGTAACGCCATATAACTTTGAGCTTACATGCATACATACATACTATGTGTATATTTTTTAGGTTTTATTTTATTTCATCGGTACAAAGTTAATTCTTAGTTCATATCAAAAGTTTTTCGTATTTTTTTTTTTTTTAAGTCTAATTACATTATATTAATTGTAAATAATATTATAATTTTTGTATAGTATTATTTATTTTTTTTTTGTAGGAACAAAAAAAAATTAAATTATGGAAGGTTACATCTTACGTAATGTTTTTTTTAATTGTAATTACAGTATACTAAGTGATACTATAATTTTTACATTATGCACGTATATTTCTTTTTGTAGACACAACAGAAAATTGGGTTATACACGGTTTACGAAGAAGGGGAGAAAATTTGATGAGTAATATTACACTTTTACAAATAATATGGTCAACTGTTTTTTTTTCGATCGTTTTTTTCATATTGAAAGATTTATTGATCGTTGTGTTTTGTTTCTCTCTTTTTTTTTGAGCAGTTGATTAGAGTGACTCAACGCAACACGTACATATTCGAGATATCGTTTCAAGTATCCGATAAGATGTTTTATTTTTAACGATTCGACAACGAACAAGGCCAAGGTGTAGAGTTATCGTACGAAGTATCGTATAGCGAACGTAAACCCGCTACATGATCGATTAAGTCGAATCAAAGCTTTGCTGTTTTTAAAGGAAGAAAGAAAAAGGAGAAGTAGAGAGGGAAAGATTTAGAAAATCCGTTCACTTGCTCGCTCCATTAGCCTTTCTTTGCATAGTGTTCGCATTAACCTTAATTGATCGCTAAAAGCCATTAAGCTATACCGATTGCAGGAGTAAACGTGACGTAACGTGCATCACTGAGATTAAAAATCGCGATCTATGAAATTGACTTGGAGGAAATCACGAAGTGCGTTGTTTAATCGAATGATTTATATAGAACTTAACTTTTAGTTTATTATTTTGTAAACTCGTATTAAGGTACCTATGTATTTGCATACGTATATTCATACATACGTATATACATACATATGTGAATATTAAGTTGTACGGAAAGTTTGTGTTCAGTTCACACAAGAATAACTAAAAACTTATTAATCTTATGCATATATTAAAACGATTCGCTTACACACAAGTCTCTTTATAAATTTATTTATTTATTTATTTTTTAGTTTAGTAATTCATTTGGAACTTTACTCGTTTCATTGAAAATGAAAAATAAACGGAACTTTAATCCGAACTTTCTGTAGTACAACACAATATTTACTTACATCACTCGACCCTGTGGTATAAGATTTAATCAAACCGAATTGATCGAAGTGATCAAGACGACGGTTAATAACGTTTTGATCATGATTCGCTCGTGCGACGATTACGTCTCGACGGCAGTTAGTTGCATTCTGTGGGTATTCAGGGAGAGGCACTCTTTAGTTCATTGGTCATTCGATAAGTCAGTGACTCACAGCCGACCCTGCGCATTCCCCTCGACTGAGTTAGCCCCTTTCAAACTCACGCTCACTTACGCCCGCATAACATAGAACCCATAGCTATACATATCTTCTCGTCTCTGTACTTATGTTAGCGTCATAGAACGAGCCATTCCTCAAGATCGTATCCTTTTCTTTACGGAGCCCCCTTACTCATGGTGAATAGATCGATGTAATCTTTTATTAAATCTCTATTGATGCGTCCTTAGGTCGTTATTAAAGCGTTAAATCATTTTGAAATCTCATTCCGTTATATACGATTTTCATAATAATTCTTGTCCACTATTTTTTAAGTACAAGCAGATTTCTCGTAGATTAATCGTAGAGTATGTCGAAATAATCATCGGCTGTTTTAATAGTTGGAGAAACTCGGGTAGAAAGTCGTGATTATTTCGAAAGTCCATTCGATGAGTTTATAATTGTAATCGTAAGTAAATTATTCCTTGACGTACATTAGAATGTTTTATTTAATTTTATATTTATTAATAGGAAAATAGAACGGACGAGGAAAGATGTTTAAGAAAAAGGAGAAAAGAGCTATAAATAATAGGTGTGAAAACGATATCGTAAGAGAGAAGATTATTCGTACGGCACTGAGGGTCCCATATGCCTTCCCTGTGTAGAGCAAGCGGTTGCTGCTGTTCCTTGGGCCAGTCGTAGCGATTGCTTACTCGAGTACGATCGTTCCGGACCCATCTTGAACGAGTTTGAAACTCAGTATGAAACTCGACGGATTGTGTTTTTTTCATTAGACAGTTTTATTTATAAATCAAAAGAAACGGAAGAACGATCAAAGTGATCGCCGACTGTTCAGCGATAAATTTTCATTGAAAAATCACCTAGTGTTGTTTGTAAAAGGGGAATCATCGATCGAATCGATAAGATCGATAACGATCGAGAGTTTGTTCAATTACGCACATAGGAAAGTAGACTCGTGTGTTTCCTAAAGTTTCTTCAATTGAAACGTTCAAACGCGTGCTGGGGATCGATGGGGATCCAATTTACGTTGAGGAACTCTCGAATAGGATCGATTCGAAGCATACAACTCGTACATTCGTGTTCGTAAAAGCGTGCTTTGTTTTCTCCGCTCGCTCGTTCGCTCGTTCGTTCGTTCGTTCGTTCGTTTGAGTAGAGGGAAGACAACACCGATGTTGTTGTTGTTGTTGTTGTTGTTGTTATTCTTGTTCTTCGGTTACTCGCGTCATTTCCGACAGGAAACGAAACGGTGTAGGATCGGAGAGAACTTTTTCGAAAGATAATTACGAATGTGGTGGAATTTTTTTTTCTTTCTTTAATTTCCACGAAGTTGTGAAATACGTCATTAGAGAAGACTATTGGAAATACGATAGACGAAGAAAGAAGTTTGTTTGATAGGATCTATCATCATGGTTCATACGAGTTATGCCCATTGGGCTTGTCTGCCAAGCACTTACAGAAATAAGGTTTGTAACGTGAAAAATGTTTAATGATTTATAGTGAGAAAAAAATATTCGTAGATTTGTCATAATTTTTTTTTTTAAACGTGTGTCTATTTTTTTGTTTTATAGAAAATAATATGTCATTATAGCTTTTATATACATGTATAAATGAGCTATGGAAGGAAAGTAACAAAAGAAAAGTATAAAATAAGTAATAATTCTGAAGGAAATATAATAGAAATAAGTCGATAAGAGTTGACAATTTACGAAAGAGATTGCAATGACAAAAAAGATATTCTTACTTTCCCAATGAAATTAATAATTCATCAAAAAGATGTGTGTGTGTGTGTGTGTGTATATATATATATAGATCTGCAAGTTGGATATTGACCTTTCGAGATTAAGAAATTTTAATTAGTCTTACGTAAAGTTCTTCGATCGTTTCGACATCAAAGGGAATCGAATCCGACGTAAATATGTTTCGAGAATGAAAAAGTAATAAGAATGAACAGGCGCTTCTATTTTCGATTTTTACCCTTCGTAATTTTCTGACAACAGCCGTTATCCGCTCGCGTAAACGATCGCTCACGTTTATTGCCGGAAGGGTATCATGAAGCAGCTAGCTATAAGCTACGTACTATAGTAGCTTGGGAAGGAAATACGTTATAGTATTTTCGTGTTAACGTTGTATACTTGAAAGAAGAGGGGGAGAGAGAAAGAGACGTATCGAGGATCACGATTTTCAGGGTGATTGCGGTAAACGCGCCGAATCATTAAACGTGCTCGCGCTTACTATCGTAGGCGATCTCCCGAGAGAAAGTGGGGGAAGGTGGAGGGGAGAAAACAATATAGGTAGATAAGCGTTGAGACACGTCGATAAATGAAAGATGAAAAGTACGTCTTGTGACCTTGAAATTTTTTCTTTTTCTTCTTTAATTGTTTCTTCCTTTAAAAAGATAACGTCGTAGTCTCGTATTTTGTTAAGAAATTGTCTTCTACCTGGTACATGTCACCGATGTATTTTCTTCGTTTTATCTTATTTATCTCCTTTCTCTTCGGGACACGTAAAAAGGCACATTCTTTTCTTGATTATACTCGCCGAGCGAGCTTCGTAGCTCTCTAATACACGCACACATACACACACACACACACATACGTAAGTAGATAAGAACGTTTGATGTATCAGATCTCGTATGGTAAAACTTTTCTTCGAGTATCGAAACGTTCCCACGAATTCGATTCGCGGAAATACGCAGATAAGTCTCGATGTCCCAGATGCACTTCTCGATACTTGTCTCGCGAGGCGTGCATTTGTGACCGGGTGCCTCTTAAAAAGTTGACTCGGCTTGTATCTGTCAATGTCTGACGCGCTTCAACCGCGCCCATTTGGCCTAGAGCCGCACCCACAGTTGAATATCATGCAAACTTACTGCTATTCCCTAATTACGTATTCCTTCGTAGCTCACCCGTGTCTATTTCTAAGAAAACTCCCTTTAGGAATTCACGTCATTCTCGTGCATTTACGTTCGCGTTTGCGTTTGCGTTTGCGTTTGCGTTTACGTTTGCATTTACGTTTGCGTGTGCTCGCGTGAGTGTTGACACGTTCGACTCACCAAGAAGAAGGATGCAATTACCTTTCTCTCCCGATTGACTTCCGATCGTTAGATTCTATCTTATAAACGTGAAATTAAATCTTTTTCTTTCCTAGTTTCTATTTCTTTTTCTTTTTCTTCTTTTCCTTTCTCGTTTTCCTCTTGCAATAGATACATGGACTTCCGACGGATGCATGCCTTTTATATTCCATGGATTCTCTCGACTTTCTTATTTGTCTTTTCGATCTTTTTACTTTTCTCCGTTCGGAATAATCGTCGAATTTTTTTCTATCTAGAGCATCCACTCATTTTCTCTTTTTTCTATTACACACATGTATCTATCATGCAGGGATATTTCTCGATTATGTAATAAGGGATTTTTTATCTTCCTTTTTTCATTTTTTATTATCTTTTATTTATTTACTTTTTTTTTATTTTTGATGGACAGTAGACGGAGATACTACTCGTGGTTCCGCGGCTTTCTTCACAAGCCGATCCGATTACCCTCTTGGATCATCGCATCGACCTTAGCGATCGTAATCCAATCCTCGTGTACCTACTCGATAATATGATCATAAGTGATATCAAACGAGCGCGATAGTAAGAGATCACCGTGGATACTGAGCGCGAGATTCGAATCGATGGTAGCTAGTTACTACGATACGAATACACGTATACAGATGACTACTCGTACACACACCATATAGAAATACACAAGATTGAAATATAATACGGTACAGAACGTAATCGTACGATCGTAAAATAGTCGTCGAGTATGAACCACGCGTAGCGTCCTTACGAAACGTAGTCGCGCCTCGAATAAAATATACCGTTATCTCTGGGACACATCGCAATTATTCCTATCGCGTAATTCATGTCGAACGAATATGGCGCTCCGGATATGCCGTAGATTCGATTCGTACTCCTTTACACCTGTTACATCGCCGCGTGCTTGTCATACGAATAAGAATTCGCGTTTGTTACGAGCTTTACGCTAACGGTTTCGCGACCTATTATTTACTGACCGCGATTAGAAAAAATGGGCACACGATAATAAAATATACGTCTAACTATATACAACGGCCATTTATACATTTCATTTAATAATTGATATAATAAATTTTTGGTGCGCGTATGTAACAAATATGACATGATACATCTTTGCTTATTTATTTTAAATCCATTAATAATTATTTATGACTTTTCGAACTTTAATAATTATTTGTGAATTTTGTAATATCTTTCGAAGACGAAACTTTTGACAAAATTCTTCCCGTCGAGGGTGCACACGCCAGCGTGCCTTGCGTGTTCTCCTTGCATAGAAAGAGAAAGAGAGAGAGAGAGAGTCGTAGACAGAAATCGCGATTCTAATATTGTCCTAGGCCACTGGTCGTTGGTGGCTCGCGACAAGCCGGCCTCTCAGTGAACTAACCGCTTCGGTGGTATCGACACGCCGTGAAAATTCCTCCGCAGCTTCCCTCGCAACTCGTCGGAACTTTTCGCATTAGTATTCTTCGCTTAGGCGAGAAGCGTGAGAAACATCGGAGGTGAAGCGTTCGAGAAGCGTGGAGAAACGTGCAACGACGAAAAGAAGGAGAAAGAGATAGAAGAAGGAGGTGGAGCCGGAGGTAAAGGAGAAGAAGGAAGAGGAAGAGGAGGAGGAGGAGGAGGAGGTGGTGGTGGAGGAGGAAAGGAAGACGACGAGCTAACTCTCTCGACGTCGACACGACGAACGTCGTGACGTCGAACGTAGAAAGTATATTCGCGGAGATAGCAGGCTGTAAATAAGTTACTCGACTTGGCTCGAGCCAAACGTTTACGGAAGTTCGCCGTCGTCGTAGTCGTCGTCATCGTCGTTGAGCGAATGAGCGGAGCGTGAAAGCGGAGAAATCACGAAAAAGTTGGGGTGAGTGTCGCATCTTCCTTCGAGCCTCCAGAGAAGATCCCTCCAGAGGAGCGTCGAAGCGAAAAACGAACGATCTCGAGAAGATAAGAACGGATGCTCTGCTCCTGCTCCTGCTGCTGCTGCTGCTGCTGCTGCTGCTACTCTTTCTTTCTCTCTTTCCTTCCCTCCCTCTCTCGCTTTACTCCTCTTTCTATCTATCTAGCTATATCTCTCACTTTGTGTTAGTCTTCCTCTGCTCTGGTGCACACTCACAGTGCATGAGTAGTGATTTCAAGCAATGAGTAATGACGCGAGTGATTCTCGCGGTACTTTCTAACGATTCGTCCCAAGTATTTTAGCATATCCCACGCTATCATTTTTTTTTTTTTTTCTAAAACGTTCTTAAACAACGTTCTTTCGTAATTTTTCGGTGTTTCTTTCTGTCTGAATTTAATTGTTAAATCAATAGTTAATAAGTATCTCGTAATAATTTTATAAAAGACGAAAAAGAGTAAAAAATTAATCCATAAATTTAATGATTCGAATTTCGACTATTGGACATATGTATTTTCTTCTTCGAGATATTCGAAAATTCTAGGAAGCGGTTAGAAATGCAATAATTTTCGAAACGTGATACCAACGATATTATTCCCGTCGATGATCAGTACCAATGAACGAAAAATCTAATTTTACGATATCCGTGCGTGGCCGCTTTCGAGCGTGGACAGATAACAGGCGTGAATAAAGTGGGTCTAATGGACTCAAGTGGTTAAGGGTCAGCGTTCGTGTACGTGTTTCAGTAGTAGGTGTTTGCTCCGTTATCTCTTATATCCTTTTTCATTTTTTTTCTTCTCTCCCTTTTTTTGCCTTTGACTGTTAAGATTTTAAGTGTTCTCGAGACGGACTCGAGAGATTAAAATTTCCATAACGAAGATCATAACAAACTAATGGATAATCATACGTAAGAAGAACGTTCTATTTTATTTGCTTAAAAGTAGAGAGTTTATAATACCGAATTATACAAACTGATGATACGTACGTACGATCGTAGGTATATAAAAGACATTGAATGTTATTAATAGTTGCTAACGAAAATAGTTACCGATGTTTATGTGTCGTCGATGTGTTTAATTTCCTGTTAGCGAAGAGATTTTTGCTAATACTCGGAACGCGCGTTATAGTTTGTCGTCCTTGGCCGAGTTTGGATACGAACGTGCAACATTCTAGGCGCTTCATCTAATTTGGCTGGTAGTTTATACACGTTGTTCACATTCTTAATTGGACGACGAGTCGGAATATTTTTATCTATTTAGTATATTAATTAACTAACTTTTTTCATGGTATTATCGTAGAAACGTTCTCGTGCTTTAAAACGAATACTTTTTAAACAAACGAACGAGAAACAGAAAAAGAGGAGAAGATAAACAAAGAATAAAAAGAAAAGAAGCAAAAATAAGCATTCCTTATCTCTTTTCAGATATATCGAAAAGAAATTCGAGACGTGCCAGGTTATTTTTATGTTCGTACAATTTCTCTCTGCAAGCACATTTTCCGAAGGTCAATCGGTTTTTTATGAATCGAAAGATATTGGATGGATCGACCAGTTGTGTTTCGTCGATTAGTCCGTAGGAAGTTAACGTAAGCAGACGGGTACGGCATCGAACGACGGGTGTCGCTGGCCAAAGGCGACGGAAGATATATTTTTAAACGAATTACCTCATAGGTTTCTCTCTTCTATTTCGTCGTTGTCTTCTTTCCCGCCGCGTGTAAACCGTCGAAAAAATAAACCGAACACAATCTTTTCTCTTTATCTCTCTTCTTTTCTTTTTTTCTCTTTTCGTTTTCATCAACGACTCCACCGCTGAAAATTGGAATTGTTTCAAGGGGTAAACTTAGATAATCTGAAATATTCCTCGATGCATAGGAAGAGAGCGAGAGAGTTTCGATATCTCGAAATACGTGGAAATACGGTTTGCGTCCACCATTGTTCGTCCGTCGTAGCTCTCCTGTCGTTTATGGCGCATATGTATACGAATTCCCCGGGTGCTCGTGCAAGTCGGCCAATAAACTCTGCCAGCGGTGCAGCGTTTCGACCAAATAAGTAGAATGTTAAGGCGTTCTTAGTTTCTCTATGCCATGCGCGAAATGGCGAAGAATATAAGCGATGGGAGAGTTCTGGGAAAAGGGAACAACAAACTAGTAAGTCTGTCTTATATGCGATCAGACAAAGAAGGTCCTAGTAGGTTATGCTGTTTTCATTAGTTGTTGTTTCCTGGTATTATGTGTTTATTCACGTTCCATTATGAATACGTTTGTTTGTTCGTTCGTTCGTTCGTTCGTTCGTTTATTTTCTTTTTCCTTTTAGCAACGCAAGTTCACGAGTGCACGATATTATTTTCTTTCGGCAACGAATTTCACGAGTTCACACCTGTGAACCAATCTATATGTACGAAAATCGTAGGTATTCGCGTGTAATTAATGATCACGAGGATAATCGATGGTAATTATTGAAATTCCGGTGATCAACGTTTGGAAAAGACATTAATGTTCGAGGCATCAATGTTCACAGCTATCGGAGGCCCTGACATATGGCTAATGTCGCATCGTTATTTCGTCGATGATAACAGAGGTGGGCGGTGACGATCCTATCGGTGGTATTATATTCAATCGTAGTATGAAAAATCGAGGATAGGTAGTTTCCATCGAAATGGTGTAGAGTAAAGAGATTCTTCTCTCGTGTCGTTGTACGTGCTTGTCGATAATCGAATAAAGTCGTAATAGGAAAGACTACCTTCGTCAATTAACGGTACAACGATTCGCGTTTTATACTATTGAAAAATTCAGTTTCCTCTCAATTCGCTTGCTCCTAGGGAGACAATTTTTTAAGTGTTTCATTCGTGTTTCTTTTTATTCTTCTTCTTCTCTTCCTCTTATTCTTTCTCTTCGAAAGGTAGAACTTTTCTTTCTCTCTTTCATAGAACTCGCACGCGAGAGAGCTAGAGATAGAGAGAGAGAGAGAAAGACAGACGATCGATATCGTTTGAAACCAGCTAGGGTCGTAGTTTATCGATTTAGTTCAATCGTACCTCGACTCGACACCTTTGACACTTCCTACGAGCATGATTTACAAACGGTAGCGATCGCTCGGTACGATCACTAGAACCCCGTGACCGAGTTTGTAATTAACGAGCAGCTGTGGAGCACACAATAGTTCGTCGATCTCATTCGTCCTTAATAGGTCTCCCCGTTTCGTGTAACGAATACATCAACGAATTTTATATTACAGGGGAAAAGAGACAGACAGAGAGAGAGAGAGAGAGAGAGAGAGAGAGAGAGAGAGAGAGAGGGGTTGCGTTTAATCAGAAAATAATATTTCGTACGAATCGCGAAGGAAGTGAAAAAGACGAAGAATAACTATCTCGACCAAAGTTTATTTTTACTAATTGAAAAAAGGAGAATCGATCGATACTCTCCTATCTTTCTATTTCTCATAGTAGGTAGTAGTGATGAAAGAAATAAAATAAAAAAATATTATTCGAAAACATTTAACTGTTGAACGAATGTCTGTAATATCTCCTCTCGAAAGAAGTTCGCGACCTGTTAGAGAAGAGTACGTAATTGCCGACGTTTATTCTCCAATGGGCTCCATACATATATCTAATTCTTCTTACGAGGTAAGACGTACATGACGTTTATTAACCATTAAATAGTCGCCTCCCCCCCTCAATTTCTCCTTTAAACGTCATAAAGACGAATCGTCCGTGCGAAAACGTTGCTTTGTTCGACAATTTACTTTCTTATACAAAACTACCGACGTAACAACGTTACGAGAGTAATATAAAATGATATTGCAATGTTTCTACGATAAGCGTTCATAAATTTATTATGACGATATTTCCTTTTTTTCTTTTTATTTTTTTTTCTTACGATTAAAAATCTCTTTTATTCTTTCGTATATTTTTTGGGGAATGTTTGATCGTGAAAGAAAATAGAAATAATAAAAAAGAAGTTTGATCGAGTCCTTCGCGCGTTGACGCGAGTCTATCCATTTTTCCTTTCACGGACGTGGAACGTGCGCAGTTAATTGCTTCTCTCTCGTCTGCCTTCTAATTAAAGCCTCCACCTTCTCTTTCTCTTTCCTTCTCTCTCTCTCTCTCTTTCTCTCTCTTTTCCAGGCTAACGTTCACCATCGTCGAAGCTAAGCTAGGCAAAAGGAACTGGCCGAATGCATAATGCATTTCACGTGGCTTGCATCCTCTTCTCGACTCGTTGCACGACGGGCATACGCTATCCGCTTTTTTAATTTCTTTCTTTATTTCTCTTTCTTTTCTTTTCTTTTCTTTTCTTTCTTTCTTTCTTTCTTTCTTTCTTTCTTTCTTTCTTTCTTTCACACACGGCTTTACATTCGTGCTTTCAAGATTCCCGGTTACTAAGTTTTTGTCTTCTCTCTGAAAAACAATCGTAAATTACTCCCATTTATTCGTAGTACAAGTAAGAGAAAAAGTGAGAGAGAAAGAGAGAGAGAGAGAGAGAGAGAGAGAGAGAGAGAGAGAGAGAGAGAGAGAAAGTTTATTGAGAATTTGGTCGGAAAAGCGAGACGCGGATAAGCTCGTTTCGTTTGAACCAACCACTCGTGTCGCTACTTTAAGCTCCAAGTACGCCATTTCTCGGTGTAGAGAGTACGTATAGGGAAAAGTTATGATTGAAATTCTACAGCAAAACATATATGTATATATATATATATATATATATATATATATATATACCTATGTATATGTAGATACATAAGTACTTAAGTACGTAGGACGCTTCGTTTACCGGAAGTAGTAATTTCGGTAGAGGATTTTAGAGATTTTCTGGATAGTTACTTTTAATCCCATATATATATATATATATATATATATATATATATATATATATATAAATACAGACACACACACACATACACGTATATTTCTTTAATCGTATATTTCCCGAGCTATCGAGATAGCTAATCGTTCTTGCGTAAATTATAGTTAATTACTTTCCCCTTTCTTCTTGTTCGTCGTTGTCGTCGTAGTAGTTAAAGAAAGAAGAGGAAGAAGAAGAGGAGAGAATAAGTTTGTTATTACGACGTCGCATGAGTTAAGAATAAAAGAGAAAAGTAGGAGGATACTCGGATACATTCACGATAGTTTACGATCGTTTGGAAAGGAACAGTCTTTTTGCACTGTACGATCTACCGTGTTACGCGATAATGACTTAATGGCGTGGAATCACTCCTTCAATTAAAGCTCGCCTGAGAGAAAAAGGAAGAAAGAGAAAGAGAGAGAAACAGAGTGTGTGTGAGACAGGGACAGAGAGAAAGAGAGAGTAGAACTCGGTTAACATCGATCATCATCGTGGAATGGTCGCACTTAAAGGCCTCGAGGAAATCCTCTTTACGTCAACCGACAAAATAAAAGATCTACTACGTCGACGTGGAAACCCTATGACGTCGACCATGTAATCGAAGATCCGTAAATGGGATACCATGGGCACCAACTTTATCGAGTTTCATGAACTACATGCATTGAGAATTCCACGTTAAATCGAATCGTTTTAACGCTTATATTAAAATGATTACATTTTGTTTATTTTATGATCAGGATCTGTTATGATATTTACAGGATCTGTTACAATCGTATGTTATTTATTTTTTTTTTATATTTTTCTTATCTCTTTTTTATTTTTATTTTTTAACGATAAAGTATAGTTCGTTTTATCTTTATTATTCGATATTTTTATATTAATGCGTATGCCTGTATTATAGTGATCAATTACTTGTATACTATTTTGAAATTGTCGGAATAGATATATTCTAGACACGATCGAATAAGAAGTTTAGAGTTTAGTCAGTAACTCGTCGAAGAGTTAGAAAGATCCTAAGGGAAAGCTCCTCGACGTAGCTCGGAAATCGTAAAATATATTTTGCGAGCCGCTGAATCGAATTAGGATCGTGGGAACTCTAAGAACGAATTTGTTAAGACGGAAAGTACGACGACGTATGTGTGTGTGTGTGTGTGCGCGTGTGTATGTGTGAATGCATGTTGCTTTTCATGAAAGCTTTCCTTATTTCTGTTCTTGGGTAACGATATGGTTAGTTCGTTGAGTCATCAATAAGGTATTTTTTAATTAGTTAGAGTTATGTGCTGTATATATATGTGTGTAAGTATGTGTGTAGATGTCGGTGTAGTAATTTTAATATGTTCCTTTTTATGTTTTCAACACCAGATGACGTTCATAAAATTCTACAGAAAAAAATGATAAAGTACGAATTTTATCGAACACGCCTCATCGTTTCGCGAACATGAGAAAAATCACCAGGGCGATGTATTATTCAGAATTTCATGTTTCCTCGTTAATTCCTCGCGATAACGTGAAAATTTTTTATTTTTTTTTTATTTTATTTCATTTAATTTTTACTCTTTTTTTTCCTTTTTTTCTTTTTTTTCCAATACAAAGAACGATCAGGACGACGGCATTACACACGAATTTGCCGAATTACGGATTTTTAAGCGACAGGCAGAACGATTTTATTTTTTCTTTTGAACTTTACCAGCTTAATCAGTTCGTCGGAGCACTCACGTAAAATCCTCTTATCGATTGCTCTATTTTATTAGAATAATAAATCGATGAAACCTTTCAAAGTATTATGGTACTCTCGTGATGTTGCTTGCATAACACAATATTACTTCCTACGAAATATGTACACCATAACGACGGCGTATCTTACGTGATATAATTTATCGGATTCGATTCGATTTAATTCGGTTATAATTTATGGGAATTAAGAGTATAGATCAAATTATGGTGGAAATGCTTTCCGTTTATGAAAGTTTGGGAAAGCAATCATTCGAACTTTTATGAAAGACGTTTCTTACTTGAAGTTTCCGAATACTTGTCGGTCCTCGGGGCTCGGAATTTTTCCCCGAAGAATTTCTTGCTTTATGGAGAAAGCAGTTTATCGTAAGTAGGATATAGGTATATAGATACATATGTATGTATGTATGGATATATGTATGTACGTGTGCCAATTTTTCTTGACTTTCCCCATTTGAACGAGAAGTAACGCTACGTTTGATCGTGCTTTTTAAGAGCCGTGTTATATATACGTACATATGCGTAGATATATACATATAGGCGTACATAAATATAGACACGGGTCCAGATATATACATAACAACTACATATGTATATCGTGCAAATTTAATAAGAATTTATAAAAAAGTTAATGGGAAGCAAAAATGGAATTTAAATAAAAAGCCAATTGGTACTATAATGAAATAAAGCGATTCGAGTCAAACGACTCTTTGGATTAAAATGGTTAATACTTTTTTCTTTTTTATTTTTTATTACAACGTAGATATAAATGAGATAGATAGATGGAGAGAGAGAGAGAGAGAGAGAGAGAGAGAGAGAGAGAGAGAGAGAGAGAGAGAGAGAGAGAGAGAGAGAGAGTGACATGGGAGAAAGACACTCCGTTATCGAGGACATTTTATCGAAAGCACTCGGAAATATTCCGAGCGTGTAATTAAAAGTCATGACTCGGAGCGATTTCGAGCGAGCGTCCACGGAAATACCGGCGAGCTTATTTTCATTTTCGAGACTTTTCTACGTCACCGGCCCGTCCACCCCCATTCAGACGTCTTCGCTTCGGGAAATTGCGAGAAAATAAGCAAAACAACAACTAGCAACCCGTCTCCACGTGTCCCGCCGACGGAGTAGAATTTTTCTTGGGCGAAAATTCATCGGAGCTCTTATTTTCTATCTTTGCTTTCTTTACCTTAGGGGAATAGTAATGGATGGTGGCGTAAAATAAAAAGTAAGAACTCAAGGGAGTAGATATTAATTTTCTATCATGACGACAGTGGTAAAATCATCGGTAGTTTTCTCTCTTTCTCTCTTTCTGTATCTATCTTTTTCTCACTCGTTCATTCGCTACGACATAGTTTGTGCCATAAATCTAGACTCTCTCTCTCTTTTCTCGTTACTCATCTTTTTCTTGTTTTTTTATTTGTCGCTAAGTTACGATGAATTTTTCGTAGTCGATATATGGGGATAAAATATCATCACTTCTCCCCCACTCTCTTTTTATCTCTCTCTCTCTCTCTCTCTCTTGTACTTTGTTGGTGATTTTTTATCTCCGCATTGATATAAACGTTTATCGTTATTTCATTTTATTCTTCTTTCGATAAAAATTTTTTCGGTACATAGTGTCTCGTGGAACGTATGGGGAAAAAACCAACCGAAAAGAAGTAATAATAATAATAAAAAAAAAGGAAAAGAGAAAAAAAGAGAGGACAAAATGAAACAAATGTGCACTCGCACGTATCTATATTTTCAAAAAGTCTCTATTTTTTCACAAATAAATTTATCGATATATGAGTTCATTGTGCGTTGAGTGGTGCTATGAATTGTCAGCTAAAACTAAAATACTTTATAAAGTTGACCTATATTCCAGTTGACCAAAATCCTTCAGCGTTATCAAGGGTGACACTCCTGTTTGCATAAACACGAAGGGTGCCACCGAAAAATAGTGGAAGGTCGTCCGAAAAGAGACGTGCGTTAATGTTGTTGAAAGTACTGGCGCCGTGGCGACGGTGGCGTCAGATGGGATGTACTATCTTTACTTTTCTCTCTCTTTCTTTTTCTTCTCTCTCTCTCTCTCTCTCTCTCTCTCTCTCTCTCTCTATCTATCTATCTCTATCTCATCCTTTCTCCCTCTACCTTCTTCATACAGAAGCGGAAGAGACGCGCTAGTACGTCGACTTCACTCGCGCGTTGTACATTGTCGCTTTGTTCTACCTTCTCTTCTCGTGTAATTAAAGCGTCACCATTGTTCGGTTGGGAGGGATGATATATATAATATATATATATATGTGTGTGTGTATATATATCTTGTTTATTTTACAAATCTGAGTCTGGTCACGTGACGTTGATTGCATTGTCAACATCGTCATCGCGAATAAAGGATTCATCCAATTAAATTTCGATAACGAACCTAGAAAATATAAGTTCGACCGCAAATTCCAAATTTGTCCTTCGATCGGGATTTTCTTTTTTAGCTCGTTTTATGAGAATAAAAAAAAACGAAAGAAAAAACAAAAAATAAAATTTAGCGCTTCACGTCAAACACGTGTGTTTTTGAATGATTTTAGTAAAATTTTCAATTTCCTTGTGCGTAGGAGTGTCGCCATAGTGTGCGTATACATTATTATATCCACGATATAATACGATAGGAATGTTTTCAAGTTTGACAGTATAGTGGCGAATAAAACGTGAGACAAATATTGAATTTATCTCGAAAGATAAATCTTCGATCTTCGGAATGTTAAAGTTTCGTTCGCCACCGCAACCAAGATCTAATGATACGGTGAGAATTTTAACTATTGTCTTGTCTACAATATATACATATGTATTTGTATATGTATGTATGCATATACATATATACATATATGCAAAGTAAGTACTTAGGTGTACTACTGTACGCCTGTAGTCTAGCTATCTGACTTGTTTGAATTAGCTCACGTTTGCGTGGAAACGTATTTCCAGGGGCAGACCAAGAACGTGTGTACTTACAAGTATACCTACGTATACTATATATCTACGTTGGACACGCAATATTATTATTGCGAATCGTGCACGCTAGAAATACATCTTACGTTAATGTTATTATGTAATAGTATAGAAAAATTGATATTATCGATCGAGATAAGACGTGTTTAACGTGTCTAATTTTTTATGTTTTCCAAGACTGATTTTTGTTCATTCATTTTCAGGTAAATCCGGGTAGTAAGGCAGCTCAGCAGGGGGTTAGAGAGGGTGACTTAATTAGTAGTATAAACGGCAAAAGCACTCGGGAACTGACAAATAGCGAGGCTCACGCTCTACTACGTAATGCAGGCGATCATTTGAAGCTTGGTTTGAATCAGTGAGTTATCAATTTCTGTCATTTTAACTTCGCTTAATCTATTCTCAAGTAATGATGAAAATGAGTAAGCAGTTTATAAGAAATAATTAACAATTAATCTTTTTTCTTTTTTCTTTCTTTTTTTTTTTTTTTTTGATTACTTCTTCGAAAGAGAGAATATTGGCTCACCGAAAAGAAGAATTTATAAGAGCAGCCTCCAAGAGAATACATCGACCGAAACGTTGAAAAGTAAGTTATCTCGTTGTTAAAACGATATCTTCGAAATATTTTTTCTCTTTTTTTCTTCCCGTTAAATTAAACTCTCTTCAAATCTTTGACAAACGACTTTCCTGTGCAGAAATTACAACGAAGACAATAACCACTTCGAATACGCGGATTATAGCGACCGAAGCGAGAAAAAACGGCACAGGTGAGCTATCTGTGTAGTTTAAATTTATTTGAGAAGGAAATCGATCGGAGAATCGTGTTCTTTTATTTTACTCGATAATCGTGATAATCTTCATTTCCGATAAATTTTCAATTCTAATTTTTATACATAATATATCATTACATATAGAATATCGTATTTAATAAGACGAATATCTCGTAGTTATCTTCAAATTGGTAGCTGTTTTCAATCTATTAAAGTCTATTAACAAATTCCGCGAAAGGAACTCGATACGCAACATAACGAATCATGATAATCGGAAATCGATATTTGCTCGCGCCAATTTCAATCCCAAATGTCGATATAATTTAAATGCTTTTACCGAATCCAACGTGGAAAAATTGTAATGAATGAGACAACGTAGTGTATCCTATCGTTATTATCTACATTAACAAATCGTTCGTTTATTTAACTAACAGCCATTAATAATTTTTCACGATTCATTGTCATAGATGTTTCGGGCACAAAAGCCGCTTATCTCGGAGAATCGCTGTGGTTACAAGCATTATCGTACTAAAATATTGGATTTTCGAGAGAATTCGCGTGGTAATGATCGTAACTGTTTCGGTTAATAGGAATAATTAATAATTTCTAAACTGTTGTATCGAACGTTTAAAAAAGTTAGAGACATCGAAAAAGCAACACGAGATTTCAACGTTATCGTAATACGAAAATAGATATTTCTTATTATACATGTTCGAAATGTGAGGAGACGTTTCTGCATGACGTTTCGTTAATAAAATATATAGAAATTCGAACGAGATGCTTTGATACTTTTCATTGTAAAATGATCAAATCGTTCGGTCGTATTAGTAACAGACAAAAACTACGAAGAGTAACATTTAATTGTTTCGTTCGACATATTTTCGTTTACCTATGTTTGCAACGAATATAAGAAAAATGTTAAAAATGATATCCTGACTTTTTCATTTTCTATATTTATTTATCTATTTTTCTTTTTTCAAATCGATTTCAATGAATATTTTCCAAAGAGAATTTCGAATCGGAGGAGAAACTATTCGATTTGTCTCCTTAAATAGAATAGTAAGTTATAGAATGTAAAAACGTTCATTAGAAATACCAAAAAAAAAAAAAAAGAAAAAAGAAATGTCAGATCGTTTAGAAAATATCACTAAGAATAAAATTAAGAAGAACGGAGAAAAAGAATGAAACCGTCATCGCGTAGCCGTCGTAGTTATTCGAGGTCTTTATTACCGGCTTCTTTCTGCAAATTGCCTGGCACAAACGTCACGCTACGATGAACGGACAACACGTAGTAGACGCGTAAGAGGGGCGAACGATACAGGTTGCACGTGTGTCTCAGACGTACGTATACTCGTCCACATTATCATATATGGACACACCAAGTTGAACCCACATAGTTAGAGACAGTCGTATACCGGCACACCTGTCCCTATAAGAAGAAGAAGAAGAGAAAGAAGAAGAAGAAGAAGAAGAAGTTCGTTCTCGTTCGAGGAGACGGCGCACCCTCCACTTACGAGACGCCCTACGACAAGGAGGCGACCCTCTTCCTTTTCCTTTTCGAACTCGACCCACCTTTCTGTCAGTGCTCACGAACACCTTGTCGAGCGTACTTCAAGAACTCCTCCGATCTTCTCGCGTTATTTAATTCCATCGATCGAAACTCCTGCGATCTTTGATCTCGAACGATAAGAGAGAGAGAGAGATGAATTTGTTCCCTTGAAGAAATAGAAGAGGATGTTAGAGAAGAATAGTTACGATACAACAGCAACTACAACAACGACGACGACGACGACGACGACGACGACGACGACGACGACGACGATCACGAGGATTGTGTTTGATTCAGGGAAAAATATTGCAGTCGTACCGATTCGACAGACGACGCTTTCCTAGCTAATGCAATAGTATATAGTTCCTTTTCGAGAAAAAGGAAATTGCTCGGTGGTTGGAACAGAAGGCGTCGTTACTGTCGACGGTTAAAGGGCGTTGCCGACCGAACAGTTCGTGAATGTTCTGAAATTACGTAAAAGGATTTTTTTTATGGGCTCTGTAAAAGAAAAAAGAAAAGAAAGAAAGAAAGAAAAAAAAATAACAACTCGCTGAAAAGAGTAGTTCCTTCATAGAAACTGTGAATAAAATTTTTGATTGCATTTCTCTATTCTTTTCTTTTTCATAATTGTCTATATTACACCGTAAAATATTATAGTATTATCGCGACAATACCAATTAGAGGTCAATTGACGTCTATCGTGAGAAACGGTGCATGAGCGTTTTATAGAAATCTATAACGTAACAATGAATCGCTTTGTTCGATGGAACAATACCTTCGTACGACAAATCGAATCCTGTTTACGTAATTTCACGGATATACCTATCGGCCGCGAATTAATACGCGTTTAAAGGATAAATTGGAACTTTCGTACGATTAAAAGTACGCCACTAAAGAAAAGAGGGGAGGACTAGGTGAATCAAAGAAAGAATTGGAATAGTTCGAAAAGGAAAAGTTAGAAAAGATTTTCAAGAATGAAGTTCTTCGATTGTTCCCAATGCCTCGGCACGAACGAGGATCCTATTCCTTCCAGTTCGATAGAAATCACGAATCCTTTGGTTATAACGAAGCGGCCAATCCGACTAGTTTCCGAGGACTCGAAACGAAGAATATCCTTCGTGACGTCACGAACTCGGTTGCCTCCGATACTTCGATCACTGAGCGCCTCCTGGAAACGAAGGAAGCGTTCTCATGGAAGGACGAGACTGGAGAGCCGGAAATCGAAGAAACGGAATTCTATTAGGGAGTGCAAATCGAAGAAGGAAGAGAAGGAGGAGGAGGAGGAGGAGGAGGAAGATCGAGGAAGCGAAGCTCTTTCGAAGGTTGTAGATGACGTCAGTGCGACCAAGGAGATCCTAGAGAGATTGGATCGACTCGAAGAATCGAATCGAAGTTCAAGGAGGTTTGAAGATAGGGATGAGGAACTCGAGCGTGAATATTACGAGCACTTTAAGTTCCTTATAGATCCACCGCCTTGCTTCAGAAACGTCGAGGTTAATCAAAATTTGAAGAACAAATTCAATAGTTTAGAATTGAAGAGAATAAACACCGTCGCCATTCCTGAAACGACGGACATCTCCAACTTAGAGTCCATTGGGATTTCAAAGACACTACATTTCAAAGATACAAACGAGTTAGGACAAAAGACCGAAACGAATCGATTTTTCCGAGTAGAAACCCTTGGCTTGATCTTTCGCGAACGTTTCGAGGTAACCGGAACGACGATGGAGTTGCTCGATCGAAATTCGTCGATCCTGAAGAGCGAGGATGACGATGCTAGAAGAAAACGATCCTTCAGAAGGGAGAACAAAACTGTTCGTTTTAAGGACGAGGAAGACAAGTTGAGTAACGTCGACAATTTTGAGAACGGTGTAAAAGAGAGACTAGACGATTTTCAACGAAACCCAACGAGATCCATCGAGCCCGAGGAAATTCTCCAAAGACTATCGAGAGACATCGAGGGAAGCGATTCGGGAACCGATTTACGTGACGAAGATCTGATCGAGAGTTTAGATCGATTGTTAGATGTCACACAATTTGACGGTAAATCGATATCTCTTTACGTAAGATTTATTGTAACACACGTTTTATTTTCGCTTATCAAAGTCAACTTATACGATTGACATTTTCTATTCCATTTTTATATATGTATATATATATATGTGTGTGTGTGTGTTAGTCCAAAAACTTAGAACTGATCGATGCTATTCGATTTAGAGGCTTCGTTCTATTCATCCGTAAAAACACTGGGTCATTTCCCTTATCGAGTAATGTGCGTTTAGCGACCCGATTTCCACGTACGTTCAAACAATCGGCGATCGGCTTTTATCGAGAGCGATCGTATTGTCATCCATTGAGTTGAACGTTAGTGCCAGAACAATGGCTATTGCTATCATGATATATTGGAGTATGTACGAACGTGTTAAAAAAATGTATATTTTTAAAAAGAAAAGAAAGTAAAATAGCATCGAAAGCAAATTTTTAAAACAGTATCAAAATTGTTAAAGACGAATTTTAAATTTTAACTTTAGAATTTCTGACCGGGGAATCTTTATACCTGATAATCGCGTGCAACGTCAACGAGATATTCAAGTAATTAATCGGTGAAGTAGAGCGTAATCCGGGAAACGAATAATTTCAATCCTCGAAGCAATTTTTCAACGTACATTTGTATTCCCTTGAAATATAACGAAAGAAAAGGATGGAGTGATGTTGCATTAGAAAAAAAAGAAAAGAAGAAAAGAAAAAAAAAATAGAAGAAAAAATCAAATATTACTTCGACTAAAAGCAATAAAATAAAAATATAATATATACCGGCTATAAAATAACAAACGAATCACAATCTGGACTCGAGTGAAAGGCAACAATTAAAATACGTAATTCATACTATAAAATAAAAAAAAAGACAATTCAACTCGATTGAAAGGAACGAAATAAAAATCGTTGTAATATATATATATATATATACGCAAGCTATAATATAAAATAACCGCAAGCTCATAATATAAATTGAAATGAAATGCAACAAAAGAAATGCGCAATACATTTATTATACGAGGAAAATAGATTTTATCGAATTAAATCGATCGAAAACCACGAAATAAAGCTCTCGTTGGATATATCATTCAAAATACAAAGAAAAAGCGAAAGAGGAAACAGAAAGACAGGAAAAGAATATAATAAAAAAGTAAGAAAACAAAAGGAATAAGAAAATGAAAAAGGAGAAAAAAACCTAATCTTAACTCGAATGTAACAAAGGTTAATACAAATAACTGGTAATATAAAAGAAAATAAAAGTTGATCTCGTTCGGAGAAACGAGATTTCGATTGGTACGGGACGATTGCAATTACGAATCGAAACGAATTTTATTGGACATCGTAGATGGGTGATGGTGGGTGGTGGTATGGAGGAAGGGAGGCAAGAAGACGAGAACGGAAGCGTAATGGTCCGCGTCGACAGATAGAATCGATTTCGAAAGAGCCGAGGGGTTGAACAAGAGACGACGGGACATGTTGGACACGGGTACTTTAGCGCGCGCCTACGATGGGTGCGGTGTCGTCATGGGCCGAAGGTGCCGAGCCCACCTTTCGTCCTTCGCCCTGTACCCTTCTCTCCCTGAACCCTTTGGCCTTTCGTTGACAACCGCCAAACCCTGGCTATGCGGATTCCGTACCGTCCAACGCTTAGCGTTCATCGCGTTACATCAGCGACGAGTTTGACGCACGCTTCATTGTATTCGATCACGATTGCATAATTTCTTTTTTTAACTTTCTGTCTTGACTTCTCTTTCTCTTTTTTTTTTGCAATTATCTTTTTTTTGTTCCTTCATTCTATCTTTTTTTGCCTTGGAGCGTTATCGTAAATTGCTTTTTTCTAATTATGCGAGTGTCATGCTTTGTTTCTTTTCTTTCTTTTTTTTTTTTTTTTTTTTAATAGACAAATAATTTTGTTCGTATTAATTCTCGAAGTCGTTGTGAAATTTTCGTTAAAAGGCGAAACGGTTTTTTATATTAGTAAGAAAATATATATTTCCGTCAAAAGAGAGAGAGAGAGAGAGAGAGAAAGTACCGAGATCGCGTGTAATTTTGCGCAAGGGTATAATTTTCTCTACCTCTTACATGTATTAAGAGAACGAATACGGTGAAGTATGATTCGAGAATATCCGTAAGTACCTCGAAGGTCTCATGGGATCGAAATGATCCAACGTGTAGGTTCTCGTAATGAACTCGTCATTCTTTGTTACATATTCCATGTTATTCCTTTCGGAGTTCCGAACGAGACAGAGAGAGAAAGTAGATATCCAAAGGGACTCTCCCATCGTGTCGAGATATTCACGTCGAATCGACTTAGCGACATGGAATGCGTCGTCTTTCGTTTCTCCTACGCGTTTCTGTGTAATTTGAAGATGAATGGCTTTAATTAAGTTCCTTTGAGAAGGAAGGGATCGTCACACGGCTCTTTCGTAGTCGCATGATACGACCCTACTTGAGTTTCAAATTGATGACGTCGTCGTCATCGTCGTCGTGTTGTTGATATCGATGAAAAATTCGCTAAAAAAGCTTTCCAAATTATTCGAAATAAATATATTTCATTCTATCGTCGATTCATTACATTCGAGAGGAGTCTTAGAGGAAAAAATTGATGTCTCTTTTTTCCCGATTTTTCTTTCTCAAAGGAACAGATGTGTAAGTGCGTGTCTGTAGTTAATTGTCGAGATTCTAAATTTTAATTAGTTATGCGGTATAACGAAATTTGAACTTCCGTCAGAATTCGGTTGCTTCCGGAGACGATTACGCTCGTATTCGTGACGTAACACGACGAACGTTGAAATGTGGGTTGGGTGTTCTACAACATACATATATCTATCTCCCTGCCTGTCCCGGTATTGTTTATTCGGAAGGAAGTCCAACTCGGAAGTGGCACTATGCATGAATCCCGAGAGCGAGAGCGAGAGAGAGAGAGAGAGAGAGAGAGAGAGAGAGAGAGAGAGAGAAAGAGAGAGAGAAAAAGAGGGAAAAAGTGGGGGCGTCGTACGAAGCGTCGATGCGAGCTCTCCTCGAATGCGTTTCTATTTTATTTTCGAGAGTGCTTCTCGTGCGAGCTAGTTTTAAAGGAATTTTGTGGGATGAGGAACGAGAAATACGAGGAATATTAGTGTGCATAGTTTTATGCAATAAAATGGTTTGTGTGATTTTTTCAAATCGTTAAAAAGAGAAAAAAGAAAAGAAAAAAAAGTACCGAGCAAAAATATCTTTCACTGATATCGATTTATTTTATTAATTTGATCGAATAAATCAAATGTACGTTTTTTTGCGAGCAAATAGTTTTGTTACGTTATAAAACGAGACTTCGCACGATATATTTATACTTTCATATATTCAAAGATCGAAACCGAACTGTGACATTAGCGTACACGTGTCGAACGCACGTGGTTCTTTTTTTTTGACAGTTTAAAAGACGTAACCATGTACGTAACATCGTACGTTTGCTCAAATGTATGCAAATACAAATACAAATACGTAATGTTTGCGTTTACGTATGACGCATATGGAAGGAGGGATCGAGCGTGCTTCATGGGTGACATGAGTCCGTTTGTATTCAGTGTATAATAGTGATTCACGGACCTCGGAGGTTACACCGCGAGTTCCGACTTATCCTCTATGATAATAAATCGAATCTAACTAATGTCGATATCTATTACCATTACGTAGAAAATTTATACGGCGCGAACTGCCATAACTTGACTTTTAAAAACGGCCTTCTCCGTTCGACGATTCTCCGATAATATCTAAGATAATTTATTATTTCCGGATTTTTATAGACATTTTCAAGTATTAAGTTTAAAAATTCGAGCAATAAGTTTGGTACTTTGGTTCGTTCTTTGGTTTCCTTTTCTTTTTTATTTTTTTATTATATTTCTCTTTTTTTTTCAGATGACACTAAAAACGATCAAAGCTACGTTAATCAGAACGGTGGCTTGAAGAGCTCGACGATCGATCAACGTGTAGACACTAAGAAAGGTAAGTTTTATTAAAATATCATATTATGTTGTTCTTCTTAGTTAACGTCAAATAAATTTGCATCGCTGGGCTGGGACACGCTTTCTGCATGGACGGTAGAATCAATAGGAAAATTATATTTCTTTTCGAAATGGTGTCGGCCACATTATCCATAGATTATCTTTTCTGTAGTTGGAGAAAATTATATTTTCTATTTCGTAACGCGCCACAGCAAAAAGAGTTTACGCGTGATATTTAGCAAAGTTTCAAGAGAAATTTTCTTATTCGCGAGCGAAACGCAACCTTTTTCATTGGATTTCATTCGATTGCTATTAACAGCATTTGTCTCGAAGGAATCGCGATTATTCGGCATGTTTAATCATTGTTATTATCATTATCATCATCATTATCATCGTCATCGTCCTTGTTATCGTCGATAAAAATAATTATTTTTCTTAAAACTTTCGTTTATTTTATATTCGATCTCTTGGAAAGATCTTGACAGTGACCTTGTTTTACGTAGCGAAACTCGCTTAGATAGGACGTTTCGAGTTCTCTTTTGTTCTTTTCTAATCGCACAGAATGCCTCCTTCTAGAAGACGAACGACGTGTCACGCGTTTAGGAAAGGGCAACGATAGCTCGAGTAAATTATTCGAAATCGAAGGAAAACGTTTTTGCGACCGCATTTCGCAGGATATTGCGATTCCTCGGGCTACGTCACAGACGGTGAAGTTAACAAGATGCCTTCTCACGGCTCACGCAATCGCAGAAACCGCAGAAATCGCAACAGAAAACGATCTCAACGTCCACCGACTCCTGATGGATCGGCAAAACTCGAGGAAATCACGACCGATTGTGAAATCGTTGACGAGTCGAATACGAACGACTCCGTTTCGGAGAATGCCAATTCGAGCAAGGAAAATATCGACGATTCAACGATCACGATCGAGGAGGAAGACGATGGTATCGACAAATCAAGAAATTTTATCAAGGCGAATAAATTGGAAATAAAGAAAGAAGAAGTTGATACGAAAATACGAATGATCGAGATCAGTACGATCAGTAGTTCGCCTTTGGAAGCATCGATCGATTACATACCGGGTGTTGGAATTTTAGAAACTGGTAATATGGATAGATTGAACGGTGACAGTCCTTCGATAAGAGTCGACGAACCTTTGGATTTTATGGTACCATTATCCGATAGTGTCAATTCTAAGGTTAAGCTTCTCGAAGAGGATACTTTTACAATTGAAATGAAAAAGACGAAGGAGAGTTTAGAAATGGAAGATTCAGGACCTATCATAACTGAATTGGAATCGGACGTTGAGAAGGATCGATTTGAACGATTGCACGATGATAAGGTTGGAAAAAAGTCGAGATTAAAGTTGAATAATTCTCAAGAAGGTAAGATAGAGATGAAGGATAACGCGATGTCGAAGGAGATTGAAAGGAAATTGCGAAATTTTATCGAGGACTTGAAATTACCTAGTTCGCCGGAGAAAGAGGATCACAAAGTGGAGTACGAGAGGGCCGGGAACATCACGAAGAAAAAGAACGCAGAGAAACGGGCCATTTTGGAATCTTATTATCAGTCTCAGGCGGCTAATAGATTCTTAGATATAATTCAGGAAGAAGGAGAGAAATTATCAGGTGACGAAGAACAGCACATCAGAGATTTCATTAACGAGGAGATTGGAAAATATCGAAGAGCTGAATGTAAACGTATTAATGAGGTAACAGAAGACGAAGAAAACGAGGATGAATTTTTAGATAATGCAAAATTTACCGCGGTAAATATAATCGTGGTCGATGAGGAGACTATTGCTAAGGAAGGAGGTTTTAGTAAAATTAATGAAAAATCTGAAATAGTGAATGAGGAAAAATCGATTGAAACATTAAACGATAATAAGAACGTACCCATCGGAAATACGTCCGAAGAAATAGCAAAGGTGTTAATAAAAGATGAAAAAAGTCGAGTTTCTATTTCGGATAATGATGTTTCAAACGATGCTAAGTCCAAAGAATTCGAGGGAAACCTTTCGTGCAAAAAGATACAACTCGAAAATTCCGAGAGAAACGATCAAGTTAATAACGCGATTATATTCGACGAGAGACTTAATGTAAAACGAGAAGACGAGGAAGAAAAAATTGTGGAGGAAACGTTGGACGTAGAAGTTCCTGAAACGAGGATCTTTATCGAATCGAATAAACTGCAAGAAATTTTACAAGTGGATGAAATAAGAAATGATGACTGCGAAGAGAAAAGTCGTCGTTTAACGAGTGCGGAGGAAGATGAAAATATCGAGAAAAATGAAATGAAGGAGAGGAGCGAAGAGATCGATAAAGTAGAGAAGGATGAAACTAGATACGAGGATAAAAATGGAGAAGATGATATAAACGTCGTCGATGTTTTCGAGATCTCTAAGATATCGAAAGAATTCGATTCCAACTCGATCGAATCTGACGAAGAAGACGATCGTGTCTTGGAATCGTCAGAAACGGGTTTTGAAACGTTAATGAAAAATGAAAATAAATCGAAAATGAAGGAGACGCGTACGCCAGACGTGCCACCGAGGGGATCTTCTAACTTTTGCATTCAACGCGAATCCTCTGGTTCCTTATCAGAAGAAAGTAGTTTCTTTAACGCTCCAGTTCCTCCGGCTCGATCCTCCATGAGGGAAATAAAGGAAATCGGGGAAATACCGGAGCGTCCGCCGCTTCCTCGTGATGTGCAACGTTTTCTTGATGCGACCACTTCGATTCGATGCGAGTCAACGAACGGAAATATCTTTGTTAATTTCGAAGGTACGGAGGAGAGGTCGATAAATGAGAAAGGGGGTTCGGATCCCATCAATGACGGCGGTGATTCATTAAAGATTCCGACACGTGACTCGAACAAGATCTTTGCTGATGAACCGAGGGATGCCAATTTGTGCGCATCTTCCAAGAGCGACGTCTTATGTAACGACATCGAAAACATCGAGCTTGGCAATGAAGAGTCTCCTGAAATAACCGATGACAAGTTGTACGAACAGGCGCCAGGAAAAGATATAGATTTTATCGAAGCTACGACGACCCGTCCGAACGGTCGACGAGCACGAAGCACAGAGGAAATAACGATGGACGGTAACAAGGAAATCGGATCAAATAGGATCGATACGAGTGATGGGAGATCCATTACGAATGAGTCTACGAGTTCGACAAAAATTCTCGACGATGGAACCGCCGAGATACGTGAGAAGAAGACGATCACCGAGAAAACCGAAATAAAGGTAGTCGAGGAACACCTGAGAGATTCGAATATTTCTAAAAAATACATGAACGAAGAAAGCGCGGAGAGGTCAAGATCGGAATCCAAAAGAGATGAAAGTTTCGTGGAATGCAAGAACTCGGCGAACGTGGGCGAATCCTCGCCTTCGGATTCGAAAGATAATACCGAAGATTCGACGCTACTTTCGACCGATGGAAAACACGGAGATGAATTTGTAACGTCTCAGAATGAGTTTCAAGGTCAAGACTCGTCCAGTAGCGCTGCCTCCGTGAGTACGGTGAAATACGTTCCGATAGAGTCGCCGTCTCTCAACGACGTTTCTTCGATAATCAGAGAGGAAGAGGAAAAGAATAAACGAGGAATCAATTCGTCGAATCTGAAGTGCAAGCTGTCTTTGTTGAGATCCGAAGAAACGAATGGTTCGAAGAACGGCGATGATATCGAATCTCCTCAACCAATACCTTATTCTCCGATAGAAGACCTTTATTACGTTCCTCTGGACGACGTGGAAACATTGACTTTTCATCCGGCTTCTTTAAAGGATCTCAGCCTAAGAAAGATCCTCTCGATGCCGTACGGCTTAGAGATAATTCGACAGTTAACGGTCTATAAGCTTAACATATTCAAAGGCTTGCAGAACATTCGATCGTGCGTTAACAATGTAGAAAGTATCGAGGCTGACGACCGTCATCGATTAAACAAGCATGGTGTGTCTGACGCTGCGAATGAATTAGCTTGGCTAACGTTACGATATCGCGATTCAAAGACACCTGATAGAAACGAAAACGTTGTTTCAGACCAGGTAGACTCCTCGAGAAGATATCAAGGACCGGTTGATATATCCGATTTTTATGGTCAAGTTTTAAAATACGGAAAGATGAACGAAGAGGATCAAGTACCATGGTTGGGTGTATCGACATCGAGAGATCCACGATTGTTGCTATGTTTGTCGCCTTCTCAACAAAAGACGTCGATAAAAACGAGTCCCGACAGATTGCTCGATCTACATACGAAATTTTTAAATCGACGAAGTTACAACGAATACATCGAACCGCAACGAGTTTCACCGACGAATTATCGTGTGATAATAAGACAAGAGGATGATTCTCAGGATAGACCTTTGGGACTTTTAAATATAATCAAACGTAACTCCTCGTGTACTTCCGAAAAGAAACCGAGGGCCGTTAAATCTAAAATCTTTACTCCGTCTAATGTAGATGGTCAGGAACGTCTGAAGGTCACTCGTTTATGCGATTGGATGAATTTAGCGAGATACGAATCGAACGATAACGATGAACGTTCGAGATTCGTTCGTACGAAAGAGCCCTCTTCGTCTTTGTTAGCCGGCGAACGGACGGCTAGCGACGATAAGACGACGACTGCCGGAACGATGACGATGACGCCAAGTGGTGGTAGTCGCGGTCAGTACGGTTTCGTTGCTAAAGACTCGAGAACGTGCGACGGATCGATCGTCTCAACGAATCTCTCTACGAAGAATCGACATTCGCCGATGAACAAGAGTTCTATTACGTTGAATAGCGCGATTATCGATAAAAATGTTTCGCCGGAAGTCGAAAGAAAAACACCACCACCCCCGAAAAGATCTATCGAGCCTCGTTACAACGTGAATCCTGCATTGATCGATGACAGAGTCGAAGTGCCACCTAGAACGAAAAGAATCGTTACCGTTGATAAATCTTGCATCGACACAACAAGTATTTTCGATCAAAATCCACCGAGGAACCATTTGGAGGCTAGGAAACGGCAGGACAATGCTGAGGCCTTGAAAAAGCTTACCGCTACGGAGATCGTTGCGAACATGAAGAGATTACAGAAGGAGAACAATTTGATGGAACAATTAGATCCTGGTCGAAGAAAGTACTCCTTACCGGTGGAATATTTCGATCAGCAATTAAAATATATAGAGATGTTGGAGAATCAGCTGAAAAACGTGATATTAGCGGAGGAAGAAGAGAAAAAGGCTTTCGAAGAGTTTCAATTTCACGTGGGACAGAAATATCGTGAGGAACCGAAAAAAGCGAGGAAAGATGTTTTTACGAGAAAACAAACAAAACCTGAAAACGATAGTAAAGTTGAGAACGAGTCCTGGGAAGAAAAATCGCAGGACGTTACCGAGAATCGTTCGGAAAGTATTCAGAAAACTGGTAATCGTGACTTTTGTAAGAAAACTCACGACGAAAATGGTGTACACGAGGAAGAAACTACCGAGAAGATCGAACGTAGCGAGCATCGAGTGATCACGCAAAGAGGAGGAGGAGGAGGAGAAAAAGGAGGAAGTGGAGAAGGTGGAGGAGATCCTTTTAAGGAGAAGAGTAAACTTTCTGTTGGTAATTGCAAGGAAAAGAACGGTTTTCCCGAGTGCAAAACTGACAAAAAAGATTTGGGAAAAGTAATGAAGATCGATATTACGAATTCTAATGGTGCGATGAACGGCGGCGAAGCTTTTCGGCAAAGAATGTACGACGAGTACGTTCACAAAGTTCTTGAAAGGGAAGAGAGAAAGCATCACAAGGTCGTGAAGATCAGTTTACACGATGACATACGTAAATCGGAATCTAAGATGAAAAACATGAGCGCTATGGAGAAGGAGTTCATCGAGAAGGCAAAAAACAGATTGAACAAGTTCGGTATCAAGCTTGACGAGAGCGAACCAGAATCTGAGAACAGTGCTGAGAGGAGTCAAGAGGAGGACACCGTTGAGGCTAGATGTTTGATCGATGGAAAGGAGATAGGAGATCGAAGAAAATTACCGAAACATCTTCGAGAGTTCTTGAAGATCTCGATGAAGGATATTGATCAGGATGGTGAGTTATACCGATAGAAAGAGCGAGAGAGAGAGAGAGAGAGAGAGAGAGAGAGAGGGAGGGAGAGAAAGCAAGCAAAAAAGAGAGAGAGAGAGAGAGAGAAAAGATTGATGTGTTGCTCGTCGTGTGTCAATTACTATTTCTCACACCTGAGTGTTCTCCAGACTATCACTGACCTTGGACCAAAGGGTTAGAGCCCTACTTTCTTTACCCTGCGGTTCGCAAAACGCCAACGAAACTAGTTTGTGATGGTCGTTAACGCACGTTACCGGACGTCTTGAGTATTTGAATTACAGTGATTAGATGTTTCGTGTTTTATGTTCTCTTTGTTTTTTATTATTCTTTTTTTTAATCTTTTTTTTTTTTCATTGATCGTTACTAACGTTGATTGTTTTACTAGAGGAATGATTCTAATGCTGTTTTTCTTTTTAGTTTTGGATTTTTTTTCTTCTTTATTTTTGTAGCACGTTTAAAATAATCGTAGAAAGGAATGCGCAGAATTGTTTGTTGCTGTTTAGCGGGAAGTCGATCCAAGTTCGTTTCGAAGGGCGTGCAGAGTAAGTAGGATTTTTAAGTACTCCTCTCTCATATCCGCTTTCTTTAGAGTATATTTATGCTGTTTTAATCATCTCTTTTTTTTTCTTTTTGGTTTCTTTCTTTTTAATTTTCTTTTTTCTTTTTTGTTTCTCTTTCGTTTCGTTTCATTTTATTTCGTTAATTCTCTCTTCTCATCATACGTTAGAAAAAAGGAAAAAAAATGTTTGTTTCAACGAGCAACGATCGTATGCGACATCTCGTTATCTAACGCGTTTGAAATACTCGCATTCATTGAACCGAAGAATCCAGGGCATTGTGCGATAGTGGATATAAAATCGACGGGAACGTATTAAAAGGTTATCCGGCGGTTTTATGTTCGCGGTAATAAGCGATCAGATTGTATGTACGAGGCAATCTTTCACGTATTTATTGATCGGTGTCTTGTTTTAAGTTAGCGAGATCTCTTCGGTCTTGAGGTGTTCTTCGATTTAAACGAATCGAACGATGTAATGGGTAATCTATCGTAAAATATCGATACCTTTTTGCTGTGCCGACGTTACCGTTTCTCATTTTCTTCTTCTTTCTTTCTTTTCTTCTTTTATTGTTTTCTGTTCTCTCTATTTTTTTATTTTTCAGATTTCTTTTTTAGCTTTCGCATAGAGCCTAGCATATCACTATTGATAAAACGATCGAGAGAACGCATATAATACGTACTTACGTATCTCGATTATTTCTATCGTTTTATTATTCTTTTTTCTGTTTTTCTTTTTCGTTCTTTTTCTTTTTTAATGTCTCTTGCTCCGTAGTACTGACGTCCGCGAATATCTTTTGGTTTATTTTTCTTCGAATCGAAATCGTGAGGCTGCCTGCCGTCAGTGGGAGTAGTATGAGGCTGCAATCGTTTGCTGATTCATACACAGAATGAGGACCTAAATTTAGGCCCCTACGAGAAATAGGGCACTACTGAGGACGTCACGACTACGCATCCCCAGTTCTCGACGACGGAACCACCGTCTTTATTTTCGGTTATTTCCGACAGCTTGCAACACGAACCACCAGCACGCTGCCGAATCTTTGCTGCTGACCCAACCAACTCTTAAAGTTTATCGGAACTTAACACGCGAATCTTTTATCTTCTCTTCGAAATGCCTTGATCTTTCCATATACAGATTATATATATATATGTATATATATGTATGATATATCTATACATATTATCGGTAATCTTTCGAGCGTCCTATTTACCAGAATTTATTATTCTATAGAATAAACGACCGAAACGCGCTGTTAACATCTTTTTATACGGTTCTTCTTCTAAGAGACGTAAGATATACTCTCTCGTTTCTAAAGCATGGCCTCCTCTCGGAAGCTTTTCAAGCTCGTGAAATGGAACGGGATAAAGTGGGCAAATGGTCGTTCTATTGAGGACCAAATGAATTCGCTCTTTAAAGGTGCTTATCTTGCCACCGAAATTTTCCCTCGTTAATCTTTCCGCGTGCGTGACGAATGCTTTTTCTCCTTTCACCTCTCTCCTCTCAACCACCACCCTTCGCTTATTTTCTATTCTATCTCTACACTAGTCAAAAATATTCGACCGTTAGACGTCCACGCGAATTTAGATTTTCCTGACCTCAAAAGATGAACTCTCTCTTTCTCTCTTTCTCATACTGGTTCTTTTCGAATCTTTAAAGTCGCCGCGTGTCCCGCTCTGATAAATCGAAAATTAATCGATTTTTCTCTTCCCAAGATCCAAATGCCAAATGGTTTTTTCTTGTAATCGTTGTTATTGTTGTTATTGTTATTTACTTTCTCTTCTCTTTCTCCTTTTTTCTTTTCTTTTTCCTTTTCTTGCACACTCATGCACGCTTTTTAGATAGAACACGTGCCTATGGTATCGGTGGAAGGGGTAAATACAATGAAAACGATCTACTACACGAGATCGACAGAGCTTTGGTAATCGGCAAAGGATTTCTTCTTCGCCAAGGTGCGTTTCTTTTTTTTATTTTTATTTTTTTTTAATCTTGCTTACCATTGCATGCTTCGTTCAGTCTATATAGTTCGTCGTACAACTTGTACAAACGTCACTCGATTTATTTTACAATACAACAGGGTATTACTTATATACCTATATATATATATATAAAGTGCATCCTGGTTTTTAATAACGTTAGATATAAAATATCTTTTCATTTCTACAATGGCTCGTTTTCAAGACGAGAATTCGCAGAAAACACGTAATCAGATCCAACGGATGTATTTCCGGAAGGAGTTAGAAAATCCAACGCAATATTTTCCTCGACGTTACGCTGAAGTTGATTCTACTAGTAGCATCAAGAGCAAAAATCCGTAGAGGATTCAATCTACTAAGACGACCGAGATCCTCTCTCTAGAACGACTCGAGCTTTGCCCCCTCCTCCCTTCTCTATTCCTCCCTCTCTTCTCCGTAAATTCTCTTATATTTTTCCGTTCTATCTCTATGAGAAAACATTTTCTTATCTTACAGAAAATATTTTCGTTTCTCTCCATTCGACGGGCTAAGCTTCGATCGTCCTAAAATAAACGTCTTTCTTTGATTCATATGTATATCTATTTTGTTTTGTTTCTCTTTCTTTTTCCTTTATTCTTTCCTTTTTCATTCCCACTTGTGATGTTATTAATATAATTCTATCGTTTGTTCGTATCAACATGCAATTTGTAACGATAATTTGGTAAGAAATTAATTAATCGTTTTAATTAAATACATGTACTTTCGTGCTGAATATAATGAATAAATATATATCTATTTACATATATACATATATATTTAGATAGATATATCAAGCAAACGTGTAGATTATGGACGGATCAAAGTTAGTCGGGAACAAAAACGAAAACACAGAAAAATCATAGATAGAAAAGATCATGGCGTATAAGGGAGAGAGTCTGGCCATCATCGACGCCGGCGTCGAAGTTGGCGTCTAAGTTGGCGTCGACGTCGGCGTAGTAAACGCCGTAAAGCGAGACGACGGAGTTGCGTTTTTGCCAAGCGTCGCCGTTGTGCTAGCTTTAGTCCACGATCATCTTTCGTGCTTTCCTCGTGCGTCCTCGGACCGCTATGATACGTTGAACGTTTGAAAAAGTTTAGATTTCGTCGAAAGAAAAGAGAAGTGACCCACGCGATGTTGGAAAAAAGTGAGTGCGATCGAATGATTTCTAGAAAACGAAAAAAAGAAAAGAAACGAAAGAAAGAAAAACGATCGATCGATCGAAAAGCGATCCATTTCGTATCGATCCGTAATTTTTTTACAATTTAATTTTCAAATGGTTCGTAGTGTAATATTTTTGTCCGGTGGAGAAACACGAGATAAAAGCTTTAAAATTTCTCGTTTTATATATTACATTTTCCAACCGATTACCCGAAAATATTCTTGTTTGTTGGCGCGAAAAATGAAAGAAATTTCGATTATATTTATTTCTTCCACTATATTATACAGTAGTTATTTCAAATTTTCTCGGTTTCCTCGAGTTTTTCTGTTATCTAATTTTAATTTCTCTGGCTAATTTTTATTAATCATTACGTGTTATCTACGCTTCGTATCCATTTTATATTATGAAATATTCAATGAGATCTAATAGCGTGCCAATCATTTATTTTCATTTGAATCAATAAGAGTAATAAAATAATTAAGAAGGAATAATCGAATCTTCGTGATCGTTATATTAGCGTTCCTAATGTGACGAAAATAGTCGATGTTAATGCCGTTTGTATATATCTAATCTATACTTACACATACGTCGAAGCAGTTCGAACTGAGAACATAAATTTTCGTTTCTCCTCGTGTAAATTATAATTAGATCAGAAGGCTACGAAATGCTGGAGTGGAGATCAAGCAGAGACGAGGGAGAGAAAGAGAGAGAGAGAGAGAGAGAGAGAGACACAGAGAGACAGAGAGAGAGAGTCTCGATCGGTGATCGAAAGCTGATCGGTCAGCAGTATGCACATCTGCGAGCATGTACATTGCAAAGCAGCAACGTGCTGCAACGTGCTTGACAAGCCGATCTATTCTTGGAATTGTTAGTGGAGAACGTAAGAGTAATTTGATGTATGTGCGCGTGTGTATGTGTGTGTACGTATACGTGTCGATGGCGTCTGTAAAGTCGCGAATCGTCTTTCCGAATTTTCCATCCCTATGCCGACCTTGTTAGTCGAATGATAGTTCTCAGAAAGAGAGAAAGCGTGAGAGGGAGAGGGAGAAAAAGAAAAAGAGAAAGAGAGAGAGAGAGAGAGAGAGAGAGAGAGAGAGAGAGAGAGAGAAACCCATGAGAAACGTTTTGTCTCATTTTCTTTCATCTCTCCGAGCATCATCCCTTCTTTTCATCCCTTCTATCTCTTTCTTCTCCACTCATTCTGTATTTTTTCTTTCTCTACCTTTCACGAGCTCGTCAAGCACGTTTCTATATTAATGAACCTCGTTGCCTTCGTCAAGGAAACTACTTAAGAAGCTTTTCAGACATCGTCCAAAACGACGATAGAAAACCAAGAAAGATCTCTTTATGAGTGGCTACAATCTACCTTCATAACCTTCACCGTGGAAAAAACGCATAGCAAGTTGCCGATATGAATGTCGTCTCTCTGTACCTTTCTCTCCCTCGGTGAAAGATTTAGAAAGTGTTCGGATCTTCGATATTACGTATTATTGTTTTTTCGCTGGATTACCTCGAAGAAAGTGGATTTCGAGTTGGTCGATAAAGTCGAGGATCGAAGGTCGAGCTTACCTTGTTCAAGATTAGATCTTAAAGTGTGGTAACCGGTGCAGTTTAAGTATCTCGTATTGTACTTATTCGTCACAATCGTAAAATACGATCTTCGACACACGTCGTCCATTTTTTGACTTTATCTTCGTATCTTCATTCTCTCGGGAAAAGAGAAATATATATGTATATATAGAAATAAAAAGGAAAAGAGAAATAAAATTCTCCATCTCGTAAAGTATATCAACGCGAAATTGTAAAATATTCTTTGCTGCTTCCAGAGAACGTTATGTTCGCCCCAACGTTTAAAGCCTCATCAGCGAAACCAGGTAAACATATCCGAATGAACGGTGAAGTTAATGAAAATGTTTTCTCTCGTTGCACGTTAAACGTCCAATTAAACGGGACGATATTAATGAGAACATTTGATCGTATAATAAATGTTGAAAATGTTACCGATACTAACGAAATAATTCAATGACGATTGTTTAAATGAATGAATTCATTAATGAATTACTTCCACGTGTAATTCGACTCATTTGACGAATAATTATGCAATTATTGTGTCGCTCGGAAAGGATTGTGCTCACGTATGATAATTCGATAAATCGATTTAATATCGATAGCGAAGTACTTTGCAGCAAATGTGTTTACTTTTAGAAAAACCTGCCTCAACGTTGACTCGAAGCTGCTCTCAACATAATAGTAATTATCTGTAATAGTAAATATGTCAGTGCGCTTACTACTCGTGTCTAATTTTAATTCTTCGACACACTACTTCTTCATTTCCTGTTTTCGCAAGAGCCACGTGTCCACCGTTGTGACTAATAACGCGAATTGAAGATTACTAATACAGAGACGATTGCATTTTCCCTCTTTTCTTTCTCTCTCTCTTTTTCTCTCTCTTTCGGTCTTTTTCTCTTTCTCACATCAGATATATAGGCGCGTACGCACAAACATTCATGCTTTTTTTCTTTATTAAACTGCGGAACATGTATACAAAAGTAACGAGGTTATGAAGTTAAAAAGAAAAGAAAAGAAATAACAGAATATTTCATTTCCGGCTTCGTAACACGAGTTTATGTAATCGACTAAAGAAATGGAGAGGAAAGAAATGGTCCTTTATGTAATAATAATGCTACTCGAGCCAAGATTAGCGGCGCTCTTTTTATACATATGTGTATATATATATATATATATATATATATATATATATATATATCGTACGTTAGTTTTGGCACAAACGCATAGAAACCATGTGTTCTGGCACGTTTAATATTCGCTTTGGTGCAAGGACCTCTCATATCTTCCTTTGTGCTTTAGTTACTTTATAACCATCCCAATTTAAAAACTTTTTCTCTTCCATCAGAAGTAACAATAGGTTTATCTATCAAAGAAAATGCTTCACCGTATTAATTAACTCCAATGTCATTAACAAAAGTATTATGGAAAATATAATTGGGGTGAAAAAAATTTTGAAGGTATTTCACTTTGTCGGTAGGAGTTTGGTCGCCAGGAAGCGAACCACCGGCACCACCAAAGGAACCGAGTCCGGATCGTACAAAGGATTCGCAAAAAGATGGTGGAATACCGCCAGTCTGGACTCCATCCAGCGCAGGAGCGAGTCCTGTGCCAGAGAGGAAAGAGTTTCGTCCGGTACAATTCGAAAGCCCGATTTTAAGCAGAAAGAAAAAATCCGAAGAGGTATATATACGATCTCGCTTTTTTTAATGATACCAATTCGTCTTGCCATTTTAAACATTATGGCTACTCATTGCTCGTTGTTACTGAAAATAAATATAATTTGAGACAATTAATTGTCTTGTCTAACTGTTGCAAGAAATAAAAAAGGAGAGAGAGAGAGAGAAAACTAAGAACTAAAAACTAAAAACTATGAAAAGGCAGTTTTCGTTTCGTTCGGTACCTCGTGAAATCAATAAAGTACTCGTGGATATATTTTAATTGCTTGAATAAATTCGAGAGTTGACTTTTTAATCGATATTCCGTTTGCAGACCGAGGAAGCTCCTCCACCTTGGAAAAGCGAGGAAGATAAGAAAGAGATTACCGAGAGCTTTTCACAAAGTAGCATATCCACTACGTCGCGCATTGTTAACTCTCATTCCGCTCCGTCTCAAGGCTTGAACACGTTAGCTTCTACACCTAGACTACCTAGGGCACAAAACCCAACAATCACGCTTCTGCAAAAAGCAAGAGGTTCGAAAAAAAATATATATATAAATTTAACGAAACAATACATTTAAAAATGGATATTACATAGGGCAAGATCTAAACATGATTTTTTTTTTACTTTAGAGGGACAATTGCCAAAGGGAGCAGCGTACATCGAAGAAAATGAGCCTTCTAAGGCCGATCATATCGATGAGAAACCTTTGATTAGTCCAGGAGAAATAAGTAAGTGCATTATGAAAATAATAGTAGGAAATCACTCGTTCGATGTCATTTCATGTTCCTCTAGCATGATATTTTTCATTGATTTTATTATCCTCCTCCTATGCCTTGCCACCCTCTCTCTCAATATCGAATCAAAATTCTTCATCAATCATGTGTATACCTTTTTTCTCACGTGACAACGAGTCGATTTAATTCACCAACGTGATCATGAGATATACGATAATCATATGTTCGTTTTCACAATCTCGCGTCTACCGCGTGTGTAACAACGATGATCGTTTATGTTTGTGAAATCAATAAATGTCCCGTTAGTCTACACCGTGAAGAAAGAGTACGAAAGTGAGCCGGAATCGGAGAACGAACCGCCAAAAAAAATGGTCGATTTGGGTCCACGAAAGTTCGAAGGTATCGGGCCGACTACTAAAGAGGGTATTCCCCTCGTTCTAAGATCGGTAAGTTTAAAAAAATTTATATCGAAAGTTCGTGCAATAGAATGTGATTAATATGTATCAAATGACGACATCGACGAAATGATAGGTTGCTTTTAATTTTTTTTTATCATGCAACAACAACAAGATATTTAATGCATACATATATTATAAACACTAGTAGGTATTTGAAATGATTTCGATACAGGTACGTGTTGGATAGATAAATTTTGTGAAATTTTGTATATATCGATTTGGTCAAATGGCTTTATAATTAGCGTAATATTAATTATCGAGTAAATCGATTTTTAGGAAGTCAAGGAGAACAATCAGACTAAGTGGTACAAGAAAATGTACGATTCGCTTCATCGTGCGGATAGAGACGGTAGGCAATGTTTATCGTTTATTAAAAAGTTATTACGTTCAAAAGCAATAGCAACTCGTCGATATTGTAAGAAGAAAAATTTCAATCGATCACTACTCTTTTTCAGACGACTACGTAACCATCCGTTACAAGTCCAGAAGAGGTGAATATCTTCCTCCTCACAGAAAACACAAAAACACGATTTATTAACATTAATAAGTCGATTAACTTAATCGTTAACATGTAATAATAAACTTTACCGCGTCGATGTAAATAGACTTTGCGTGAACCAAAGTATTTACGTCGTTTGTCTGGATGAATGGACAACTGTGTTGCGTAACCGAAGATGATTATTATTATACTCTTAACAATCTAATCGCTCGTGCGTGAAAATAACAATAAACAATTTGCGCTAAATACGTTCCACTATACTATATATTCTATTCGAAGTACCTTACCTAACATCCTGGTTCTAACCAGTGTTAATGACGATAAGCTTTTATAAGTTGTCCTTTATTTTCGAAGCGAGTCTAACGAGAATTGTGTCATGGCGTACCTATTTAATTTGCATTATACCCTGCAGGTGCTTTACTAACTCTACGATCACCGCCGTATATTTATCGATTAAATTACGCGACATACTGTAGTGATCGATC